>NC_133370.1:43548130-43854355 GCF_049309525.1 Garra rufa
GAACAGATGTGAGTGAATCAGTGTTAACGACAAGGACAGGTGAATGCTATCAGAAGTGCAGTGTGAACAGCGACCTCAGGAGGCTGAGGGGAGACCCACAGCCCCGATCATGACAAATACTAAATAAAAAATAACATGTATTTTGTATGATCCCTCTTATTTTAGTAAAATAATTAACATTTTTGCACAGTTTGAATAAAATCAAAAAATGAAAATTGTCATTAATTACTTTCCCTTGTCATTCTAAACCTGTAAGACTTTGTTGAATAAAGTTGTTCTTTTTGTTTTCTTTGCAAACAAAACATATTCTCATAGCTTTATAAAATTAGGGTTGAACCACTGATGTCACAAGGACTATTTTACCGATGTCCTTACTACCTTTCTGGGCCTTGAACGTGTCAGTTGCGTTACAGTCTATGCAGGATCAGAAAGCTCTCTGATTTCATCAAAAATATCAAATAATTTATAGTAGGGATGCACCGATACGAATCGGCCGATCATGCTTGCGCGTTTTGTCAGTAAAGCCGGTTCTGTAATCAGCGGTAAATGCGATCAGGTGCGTGATTTCACGTTGAGCCGTATATACTACACACAGCCGTTGTTTACCGACGAGCTGCGCAAATCAATGTTCATTATCAGTGTGAAAGTGCGCAGCTCTTCAGTGAACAACGGCTGTGTGTAGTATATACAGCTCAACGTGAAATCACGCACCTGATGGCATTTACCGCTGATTACAGAACCGGCTTTACTGACAAAACGCGCAAGTGATCGGCCGATACGGATCGGTGCATCCCTAATTTATAGGTTTGGAACAACATAAGACTAAGTAATTAATTACAGAATTTTTATTTTTGTGTGAGCAAATCCTTTAAGGCTTTTTCCCTCCTGATGTACAAGCTCCATATTCTCACAGAATCTTACTGTATGAGCCATAAAATCCAGTTGTATTAAATATATCTGATAATTTTTTTTGCAATTTTACAGATTTTTATGTATTAAGGTGAGACACTGCAGGTAAATAGGGTAAAAAAAAACCGAATAGTTATCACCTTACCCAGTTGATTGAGTAGATTGATAATTGCAAACATTTTTTGTATTACAAGTTTTCTGAAATGTTAGGTTTAAATATGCAAATGATGAATGATGCATACATTTCTAGTACAGAAATCTAAACACTGGATGAAGTCAGTTTCAAAAATCTTGTTTAATTTTTTTGACATATTAGAGTCAAATGTTTTTACAGAGGGGATATATCTCATATTGTCACTCCATAATTCAGAAAAAAAACTTAGAACAGAGAGAAAACCAGTTTTACCAGTTTTAGGGGAATAAAATGTTGTATAAAATCAAGCTAATTATATATGAACAAATCCCTTTGTATAAACCTTCAGAATATAGACTGGAATAAAAATGTTAAGTTTGGTGTGTGTAAGTGCTACTGAAGTGGAGATTTATATCTCAGTGTAGGAGAAAAAACTCATTTTGAGAAAATGGCCTTTAAAAATAAGGATTGTAATTTAAATCCTTTGACACAAATATATAAAGTGCTATAAAATAAACACTTAACACTGTCTTCTGGATGTTTTCTTTCCACTAGTATGAAAAAAAAAACACTTTATGAAACACCAAAAATCCCAAAATCTCAAACTTGACAGGTGCATGAAAACTGTTTTTGCCTGCAGTGTCTCCCCTTAATATATGAACCATTCTTCTTTTAGGTTCAATAAAAAATATATTTCTTACTATAATTTCATATGTCAGGCTTTACAGGGTTAAAAGTATCTAAAGTGTGATTTTTTTCTTGTTAAAGTATCAAACCAAGCTCATAGTGATGAAAGGAAATTAATATTAATATAACCCACAATAAGTGCCATGATGCAATAGTAATAGAGTCTTGCCTTATTAGGAAATGATTCCTAACTGAAGTATAATGGTTTTCACTTGCATTGTAAGTTTATACAAATGCTGGTGGAAAATTGGCTTGTTGATCACATTAATGCTTGTTGACGTCATTGTGCTCAAGACTTATTCAAACACTGACTCAAGCCCAACCTCTTCCAGTGCCTGCTGAGATTCTGTCAGTTCGGACCGGTCCAAGTGTCGGTGGGTGGGGGACGGGGGGTGTAACTCCCTGTGGTTTTCCATCCTGACTCCCACACTGAGGCTCTCTGTTTCCCCCTTGTTGCACGTTGGCCCCAGCCACGCTCACATCTGCCAAATGGACCCTGGGAACTCCCGAACCCTAGGGAAAGCATTGCATACTCCCATTTATATCGCTCTGACATGACATGACAAACAAATAAACTCTTTCTCTCTTTCTGTCCAAAAATGTCACAAGCCTATCCTTGTACTAAGTATCTGCTGATGGACTGCAGTTGATGTCACTTAATCCATGTTTTTGCCAAGGATTTTAAAGTCATACTTTGTTTTTTTGCCAAGAATAACTTAACACTTCCAAATCTCTGGTGATGTATGATGCATCGGAGTGAACTCATAGTATGATGGATTCTATGGACGCAACCCAGCTTATACATCACATTAATGACTGCTGTTTCAAGGGTTTGTGTGAATACTGAAGTCAACAAGTCAATGTGTTTGATTAGCTTATTACTAAGAGCATTGAAAGATTATATACAGGGTGGGCCATTTATATGGATACACCTTAATAAAATGGGAATGGTTGGTGATATTAACGCCCTGTTTGTGGCACATTAGTATCTTGAAAAGTTTGCCCCCTCACATATACTAATGTGCCACAAACAGGACGTTAATATCACCAACCATTCCCATTTTATTAAGGTGTATCCATATAAATGGCCCACCCTGTATTTTACTATAGAGTGAATCTCACCAAAACATATCATAAAAAAAAATCATATTTAAGCCTATAGTTTTAGTTGTTTTTTTAGTTCTTTTTGTAGTTCCAATTATTCATATGTACTGCTTTTCTGCAATAATATAAAATAACTTTTATATTGTTACAAAAGCTTTTTATTTCAAATAAATGCTGTTCATTTGAACATTCTATTTATCAAAAAATCCTGAAAAAAAATGTATCACAGTTTCCACAGCTGTTGATAATAATAAGAAATGTTTCTTAAACAGAAAATCAGCATATTAAAATGATTTCTGAAGGATCATGTGACACTGAAGAGTGGAATAATGATGCTGAAAATTCATCTTTGATAACAGGAATAAATTACATTAAAATACATTCAAGTAGAAAACAGAACTTTTAATTGTTTTACTGTATTTTTGATCAAATAAATGCAGCCTTGGTGAGCAAAAGACACTTTGTTAACAAACAAAATTTTTCAGCATGAGCCATAAAATTACTGCAATACATTTAAAAAAAAATGTAAAACATAATAAAACTTCTATATTACAGACAAAATCTGAAATAAAATGCTTTTATAACATTATACACTATACCATTCAAAACCTATTTTTTTCTTGGTGGAAAGAAATTATAGAAATTAATACTTTTATTTAGCAAGGATGCTTTAAATTGTTTAAAAGTGATGTTGTTTAAAAAAAAAAATTATATTTCAGAAAAATGCTGTTCTTCTGAACTTTCTATTCATCAAAGAAACCTGAAAAAATATACTCAGCTGTTTTCAACATTATAATAATAATAATCATAATAATAATAATAATAATAATAATAATAATAATAAATGTTTTTTTTAGCAGCAAATCAGAATATTAGAATGATTTCTGAAGGATCATGTGACTGAAGTAATGATGCTAAAAATTCAGCTTTGAAATCATAGGAATAAGTTACATTTTAAAATATATTCAAATAGAAAAATGATATTATATAATACAAATATTTCAAAATTTTACAGGTTTGCTGTATCTTGGATCAAATAAATGCAGGCTTGGTGAGCAGAAGAGACTTTTTTAAAAACTTACAAACCTTACTGTTGAAAAACTTTTGACTGGTAGTGTATATATTTATATATTTTTTATTTTTAAGGTGCCCGTAAAAGAATTGTAAATTATAAATGTCTTTTTCATCATTTTCGATCAATTTGAAGCATCCTTGCTAAATAAAAGTGTTAATTTCTTTTCCTACAAAAAAAGAAATTATACTGACACAAAGCTTTTGAATGGTATAGTGTATAATGTTACGAAACCTTTTTATTTCAGACAAATGCTGATCTATGGATCTTTCTATTAATGAAAGAATACTGAAAAAAATTTACTCAACTGTTTTAAATATTGATAATAAAAATAATAATAATAATTCATGTTTTGAACAGCAAAATCTTACTGTTCAAAAACTTTTGACTGGTAGTGTATATGTAATATTTTTTTATTTTTATGGTACCTGTGAAAGAATTGAAAACATAACTGGAGACTGTACCTTCTCTTGTGTTGCTGGATTTTCCATTGAGTCACTGTACATCTCATCGTCTGAGTCATCTGTGTCATATTTGGTGAGAATGATGTCATCAAATAATATTTTTCACACACAGATTATAACAGCCACGCTGTTTACTTTATCTGCCAATGAAATTTTATTAAATGACTGCTAAATCTTTTTTTAATCAGAGTGCAAAATCAAAGCTTGTATTAAACCGGGCTAAACCATATAGCTATGGAACCAAAAAACAAAAAACTGTACCATAAGCCAATTCCTCTTCTTCCTCCTCCGAGTTCAGAGAACTATGAGTGTCGTCGGTTGAGGAGGACATGCTGTTCTTCTCACTTCTATTAAACACTGATAATCCTCCTCTCCCTGCGGCAAATGTGCTTGAGTCTGCAGAATAGAAAAGAGCTGAGAACTCCTAAAAAATACAGTGGTATGAATCATTTCAGGTCTCTGTCTTGTTAATTTTACAATATAAAGTTACAAAGTTACTGCGGTACCTTTTCTCCTCTCCTCCATCTCCATTTCACCTTCTAGATTTTCTCCATTCATTTGACTTTCCACCACTTTCTCAGCAGCATCATCAAAGGCTTTTTCAGCATTAATGCTTCCTGTTTCAAAATATAAAATAGACTCAGATAAGGATGAATATTATGGTTGAGGATTTTAAATGCTTTTAAATGAAGTACCTGTGGATAAGTGTGCCGCTTTACTAGCCACATCATCTTTGTTATCATCATCATCATCATCATCTTCCACCATCTCATAAAACGGATCAAGAGCGTCCATTAATTCTGCCATCTTGTCTGTGACTGGGATGGTTTCTATTATCTATGATACAATGATTTGATTGTTTCTGGTTTAAACTATTTTTATTGATAGCTCAATATAAGAAAGCTTCATCTCTACAATCTATATAACAACCAACCAGCTGTATTTCCTCAACATATTCCATCATGGCTTGGTCCTTTGACATGTTTCCCAAGGCTTTCCATGCCTCCCTGGAAACAACACATGTTTGTTTGGGTTTAATATGCATATTATTTAAATATAAACATTTCAAAATCACATTTTAGTGGATGATATTTACCATTTAGCTTTGCCAAGAGGATCCCAAGAGTTTGGTTTTGGGGTGTTACATGGCCCTATCGTAGCTTGTTTGTAGTAACTGTAGAACATAACCAGCATATCATCTGACAGATCATAGGAGCCTGTGTGAAATAAGGAAAGAATGGTTACAGAAAGATATTTTTATTGTTATTTAAAAATAAACCTTGTAGTTCAATACTTGACACTGATATATATAGAGGTATTACCATCTTCAGGTAAACTTCGAATCACTTTAACAGCCGCTTCAAACCTCCTCTGAATAGATTTGGGATCTTCCATTGCCGTTCATATCATGGACAGGTCTACCTCATGACTGACGAATGTCAGAAAATGCATAAACATTTAATCAACAGACATGAATTCAAAAGCACACCACGTTAATAATTTAAATATAGACTTAGTACTTTTTTTGACACGTTCAGTTAATTAGTTTAATATCAGGTTGAGTAATTAACCTTTAAACCTATCGCCAAACTAAGAAATCACTGTGTAAATTCTTTAAAAACGAAATTTTACACTGAACAACTAAACTAAATAACAAAAAGCAAGACACCACATATAAAACAATATAACTACTCACCTCCTCTGTTTCATCCACCTGAAAAAACTGCTCAGTGCGTCCTAGGTATTAACTGAAACGAATGCAGGTTGGGTGATGTAGTTTCCAATGGCGCCAGACTCAATAGTGATGAATAGAATGTAGCCCGCATTTAGCCTACATGATCCATAATGCATTGCGAAAGGATATTTAAACGGCTTTTGCTCGTGCTGAGATTTTTAGCAAGGAGCTGTCCAGCACCTATTAAATTACTGGATAGACTTATACAGTTTTTGAAAATTCAGAATATATAAATTCAGAATATACTATAGTTTTATTTTTTATTTTATTTTTAACAAAATCGGCTCCGTTAGATAAATATCAGGGTATTTAATCGCCTTTTAGCTTTTTAGTTGTACGGCTGTAGGCGTTTTTAGGTTGTAAATGACTGTACATCAACTGTAGTGCTTAAGAAGCATAGTGTTTGTGTTGTTTACAACTTATTGTCGCAATATTATTATATATCTTATTATACCAATATTTGTTTATTATTATCATCACGGTATAGCATTATACAATTATACAATTATTTTACGAAAAGCCTATTATTATCTTCAAAACATACATCCGAACTTAAAACAGCGGTGTATACTTAATGTCTTTAGCGTGTTAACTGAAAAAAACATAGTCAGAATTGCTGTTGTAGAAAATCGTGGTATTTCTCATCGCTGAGGGAATCGTACTCCTCTCCTATTGGCTCATAACGTATTCTCAGAGCCGAGCAGCCAATCACAGCACAGTGCGTGAAGCGCTACGTTGAGAATTGTCGACCTGCTGAAAAAGAGGAGCCAACGGGAATCCCACAATGCCAGGCGAGGGACCTCCTGTCGGAGAGTGAAGCTCCGCTGGTTTCAATGAAAGAGGGGGAGAAGAGTAATGCAGAGGGATGTAAGATGGCAGAGCTACAAATGTTGTTAGAGGAAGAAATCCCGGCTGGAAAAAGAGCCCTTGTGGAGAGCTACCAGAACCTTTCAAGGGTCGCGGAATATTGCGAGAACAATTATGTGCAGGTACGGATTGAAGAAATTGCCTTCTCCTTTCATGTATTGTCTGAATCAGTGTGGATGTGATTGAAATGCGAGCACTGCATTTGTAGCGTTACGGAGGATCCTCATCAAAACGCGTACGAGGGCACATCGAGGCGTGATATCTTCATTTAACATGAATGCTGAGCATTTGTATTCGGATGATATTTGCCTTGTTAAAGGCTGATGCACACAATGCACGAATTCACTTTCGGAGGGTGTGTCAGAGACGTGCCGCTTTCGCTACGATGGATGGAGACAGATCTTTAAAAAATAGATAATAACTCAATGGTCAAAACATCGCCTCAAAGATTGTTAGAAACCAGTCTGGTTTTACGGCATCTAATAGCATATTGCAGGTCAAGCAGCGTCAATGTATCGACGGCAAATGTGTTTGAAGCCAGTACGTCATTTTTCGAACTAATACGTCATGCTCTGAATGTTACAATGTTTCATTTGTCCGCGGAATTCTAAAATTGCTTTCTTTCGAGGTCCAGACGGGTGTCATGCCTCTTGGGTGACATTATGAATGTGATGAAAGCCCAGATATTCGATATTCATTTCAACCTCCAAACGCTATTGAACTTCATCCACGTTTTCCCTGTATTATAAGCCGGCGAAACGCGAAATAAAAGCGTTTCCACACCAGTTCAATGAATATCATTTATATTTTATGCGTGTGTGTGTGATAGGCTACAAATGTGTATTGCCTGTGAGGTAGAATAGAATGGCGAGACGCCTAGACGCGAAATGTCGGTGATGGTGTGAATTAGTTATTGCTGACACACCTGTGTTAATGTGTCTGTCTCTCACTCACACACCTACAACAAAAGCTCAGGACAGTGAGAGAGATCCTGTTTGGGAAGCATCGCTTCAAAGGTCCAAATGTTGTAGTGTAGTATTCTGAATGAGAAGGTGTATCTTTAGGGAAAGATAGGCTTTTATTAAAGCATGTTTGACACATTCTGCAGTGGTAATGAGTGGAATAAGAATGAAATAATCATTCCCTTGAATGATTTAATCACAGGTTTATGTACCACAGGACATTTAGGTGGATGAATAACTACATTTATTGAGTATTTGTGACCCTGGATCACAAAACCAGTCATAAGGGTAATTTTTGTATTGAGATTGAATAAATAAGCTTTCTATTGATGTATGGTTTGATAGGATAGGACAATATTTGGTCGAGATACAGCTATTTGGAAAAACTAGAATCTGATGGTGCAAAAATATCAAAATATTGAGAAAATCGCTTTTAAAGTTGTCCAAATTAAGTTCTTAGAAATGCGTATTACTATTTAAAAATGAAGCTTTGAAATATTTATGGTAGGAAATTTGCAAAATATTTTTTGATGGAACATAATCTTAATATCCCAATGATTTTTGGCATAAAAGAAAAAAATACAATTTTGACCTACACAATGTATTGTTGGATATTGTGGCTAATATATCCATGTTACTTAAGACTGGTTTTGTGGTCCAGGGTCACATTTGATCTTTACCTGATATTAGGTCGGAAAATAGCACGTTCGCTTTGAAATCCATCTTGGTGAAATTTATTTATAGATGCACCGTTTGATTTGATTTTCATCTCATAGTTTTTGTGTATCTCTTACAATCTGTAAAGCCAGCTTTCCTCAGACCATAACACAATACTTCATATAGATTCAAATTTATTGGATTTAGGAAAAGGAAAAGCAATATAAATGTATGAGAAAGAGGTTTAAGAAAAAAAAACAGCTTTGTCCCTACTTTTTGTCAAAATGATAAATGCAGCATTGTTTTGGGCAATGTTTTGGATTTTTTTCTGGAAATACATAGCAATGTTTTTTTGCTGATAAAATTTATTAAAGCAAAGGGGTGTAAAACAGACATTTCATCATGAAACAATCTGACGTACAATATTTGCCATACCGAAGAGCATGATGCAATACGATTATGATTTGATTTGATTCAGAGGCCTTCAAATGATATCCAGTTACAATTTTTAGTAACTAATATAACTATATATACAGAAATAATGTAAAACAACAATTCAAATGAATTATCTGACAATTGCAAAACCTATTTGCCATTTGGGATGTGCATTACAAAGAATACACTTTAGTTTTCTAAATAACGTAGAAAAATTCATTTTAAAAACACATGAGATAATCAGTCATCCGTTGACAGCTCATTACTGCTTTGTGTAATGAAAGCAGTGACAACACATGATGTATTTTTCTCTACTGTGCTCTAAAATGTGAAAATCTTGTACACACAACATGTACATATGGCCATTCTTCATTGGTTCAAAGTCAGAGTTGGAAAAAAAAATTTCCACAAATTTTATATGTATGGAAGTCATACAATAACCTATGTACACATTTCTAGTAATTGTGCAGTTAATTCTCATATTGTATTTTCAGAAAGTTTGGAATATTTGTCGTCTCCCCAGATTTGTCACTATCAAAACACAGTAATAATAATTTAATTAGAAGGGTTATATTGACCTATTAAGATTTTCTTTTACATCTTCCTTGTAAATATATAATTTTTCTTTTATTTTATAAAAAAGTTTTCAGAATTAAATCAGTAACGATTACAATTTTAACAATATTTCAAGTGTGAATTTTGAGATTTGCTGTATTTTGAATAAAATTTTAAAAATTTTAACCCTAACCCTAAGGCAAAAAGTTGATCAAACTGATTAAGGATTCTTTAGTTTGAATATACATTGAAACAAACACTATCATAACATCTTAGTTGATAATTTAATATACTTTATCTTTGACAAAACATCCCATGTTTCGGTCGTGACCATAATTTTTTGGTAGCAACCACATCGCATAAACAAATTTTAACCCACATACTAAAGCACTACTAAAATACTAAAAATTGTACTGACATTTTGTGTATTTCCCCCATATATGAGTATTATTTGTTCCCTTTTGTTACTACCGAAACAATGATGACATGTTTTGGTTGTGACTGTCACGGTAGTGACAATTTTATGGGATGATACCCAAAAAAAGAAAGATGTCACTACCAAAACATCACCAAATGTTTTGGTCCTGTCTGTTTCGGTAGTGACAATTTTAGATACTTTGAAGCTAGCTCAAAGATGCTAATTAGCACATGGTTAACTAGCACAGTTCTAAACAGTTGTACACCAAACTGTTATGGAATAACTCCTAAAAAAAGTGCATTTAATTATATAAAAATGGTGTTTGGTAGTGATGTTCCTTAAGGTTACACACAGATTTTTCATACTTTTGAACACATTCACCTCCAAATGATGGGGCCTGTCTAGTCACTATGTAGCTATGAGAGAGATAGTGACACATAAATATTTCCTGATCATAAATGTAGGGGTTTAATTAAAATCAGTCTCAGCCAATGGACTAAAACATGCACTGTTTTGGTAGAGACATGAAAATACAGGGCAGATTAAAAAAAAAAAAAATTCATAATTTACAAAAAAAAAATATATATATATATATTAGGGGTGGGCATAGATTAATTTTTTTAATCTAGATTAAATCTTGGAATTAATCTAGATTAATCTAGATTAAAATGGCTAATTTGAATTCTGCTGAAGGCATTCAGAATATGTGTGCTACCCAAATAATGACTTAAAGTCTTTGAGAATGGATCATAAAGCTCATAAAGCTGTTCTATGATAATTTGTTGATGAAAATAAATTGTTCAATTAGATGTACTTGTGTTTACTAACTAACTAACACTGAAATTTTTTTTCTCCCTATTAGATTGTGGGTTTTTTTAACGTCAACACCTACCCAGCCCATTACATGTTACACCGTACTTTTATTTTGACAGGTTGCCGTGAAGTTTCTGTGTCATACAGTATGATCTATACTCTTTGGTATGATATGATGCTAGTTTTCTCAAATGAAACGGTAAAAGTGACACTTACATCAGTTTGGGAGATTGAGTTTATCTGTTCATGTGAGATGAAAATGGCAAAAATTACCGGGAGCGTCACGTGTGTTTCAGTATGCGTGTAGTAAAAGCTCGTCTCCGCCATGCATACATACAGCTAGGCAAACGGAACATTTCAGATTCATATTAAAACGGTCTTTTTGCATTTCAGTTTTCACATACACTAGTCCATATCGCGATTTGAATTAAGTGACTGACCAACATTAGATTTATGAATCCAAAAAACGACGAATTTACGTGGCATTTGGCGCTATAATAGATTCGGTTTTCATGAATGGAGGACGACGCGATCCTGTCTGTGTTTTGGCGGAGGAGACTTTAACGCGTGACCATATTCGGTATACATCCGCGTTAAACTATCAAGGTGAAAGTCATCATAGCTTGCGTAGTTTAGACCCAGCTCCCAACCCAAATATGAGAATAGATTAACGGCGATATTTTTTTTATCGCACGATAAGAGTTTCGCGTTAACGCAGCACGTTAACGCCGATAACGGCCCACCACTAATATATATATATATATATATATATATATATATATAAACAACAATGGAATAAAATGCAAAAGTTATTTCAATATCTGTATTTTCATAAGTTGAAATTTAAGGGTTACTGAAAGTGTTTCTAATGAAGCTTACTGATATTTTAAATATTATTGTGGGATTCAATAGATAATAGAAGATAAGATTTGAATTCTTATATGCTTTTTAAATGTTTTTTAGTTGTGGGACAGCAATTTGGATGACTTCTGTTTAATGTCCTATAGATAGCTAGATAGATTTTATTATTATTATTTTTTGCCTCATTTTTCGTATTTGTTCAGTCTCACAGTGTGGTTATAATATGCTGTTACATTCTGACTATTAAACAGAATTTAGAACGATACGAACAGTATGAGACCAAGAATTTTGAGAATTTAATGATACGTTTTGCATATTTAGTGGCTCGCCACCATCTTTGAACCCTCATGTGAGTTGGTTTAGCAATGATACATTCTCAGATATTCACAGATGACTCATGAGAGAGGACAAAATGATTCAAAGATGTTTCTCTTGTGGCTTTGGTGGGTGTATCATTCTGGAGAAGAGGTCCAAAGCGGGAATCTCTGGCACTAGACTCAAGTTAGTCATGTCTTACAATGACTTGCACCATGCCCTTTGAATCAGTATTAAAACCATTTGTGAATGAATTCCAGAATGTGTCATGGAGAATGAATCATGGTTTAGTAATGTGTTCATTTGGGCAAGACAAAAAATATGTACACTCCCTTCCAAATTTTTTGGTAACACTTTACAATAAGGTTCATTAGTCAAACATTAGTTAATGTACTAACTAACATGAACTAACCATGAGCAATACATTTGTTACTGTATTTACTAATTTTCATTAACGATAGTTGTATTAGTAAATTTTGCAATTAACATGCACAAACATTAATAAATGCTGTATAAGTGCAGTTCATTATTAGTTCATGTTAACTAATGTGGTTAACTAATGTTCACTAAAGAACCTTATTGTAAAGTGTTACTGATTTTGTTTTAAAGAAATTAATACTTTTGTATAATTAAATTAATTCTGTTTCTTTGAACACATTTCTGAAGCACCAAATTCTTTTTTTAAAATAACTTTTTATTCTGTGAGGATTTTTTTTTAAATTAATCAAAAGTGATAGTAAAGGCATTTATAATGTTACAAAAGATTTCAATTCATCAAATAATTAATGACAGTTTTCACAAAGCAGCAGAACAGTTTTAAAATGTAATTTTAAAGGGGTCATCGGATGCCCATTTTCCACAAGTTCATATGATTCTTTAGGGTCTTAATGAAAAGTCTCTAAAATACTTTGGTTAAAAATTCTCAATAGTGTAAAAAACCCACCCTTTTACCTTGTCCAAATCAGCTCTGCAAAATATCAGATCATTTTATCGCACTGGCCCTTTAAATGCGAATGAGCTCTGCTCGCCCCGCCCCTCTCTCCTGAGGGATTAGGAGCTGTAATGTTTACTTTAGCCGCGTTTAGCCGTGTTTATCGGCGAAACTTGCCAACAAGCACATTATTAAGAAAGGTAATTTGCAAAGATGCATAAAAAACCCTTATACTTACTTCTGCTGTGGATGAAGCTGCATCACGAATGATTCACACGAACATAGACGCATATGTAGATCGGGATCGGTGCTTTCCTTTTAAAAATGACAGTAACATAAAACCTCTGCGTCTTCAGCGGCACAGATGTCGGGAGTAAATGACGACTGCTATGTTCATTATTACATCCAACAACAGAACACCTCAATCGCTCAATTAGAGTCTTCCTCTGCACCTGAGTCACACAATGGCGATCGTATTCGGACTGTTTCAGCTCGGTGAGGGCGGGTCTAAAGTAAGACGCTCATGTCAATCAACTGTGTTTCGTCACAACAACAAGAAGCTGAGAATGACCTGATTTTAAAAAGGGGATATTACTTTTAAAGATTAAAAAAACCACTGGGTGGATTTTTATCATTGTAGGGTGTTTGTGTGCATAAACTACCAACACACATTAATGTTCAAACAACATGGAAAAGTTAGTTTTGCACCCAAAGACCCCCTTAAAATGTTTCAAAAAAATATCAAAATAGTACTGTTTTTACTATATTTTGATTAAATAAAAAAAAACTAAGCAGTGATGACATGTTTTGGTCATTACTGTTTCAGTAGTGACAATTTTATGGGATAACACCCCCCAAAAAAAACAAAGATGTCACTACCGAAACTCCACCAAATGTTTTAGTAGTTACAGTTTTATGTACTTTTGAACACATTTACCTCAAAATGATATGGCCTGTCTACTTACCATGTAGCTATGAGAGAGAGAAACACATAACTATTTCCTAAACATAAATGTAGGGGTGTAGTTAAAATCAGTCTCAGCCAATGGACTAAAACATACACTGTTTCAGTAGTGGCGTGAAAATGCAAGATTTCAGTTTCAATTCATCTAAGAATTGATGATAGTTTTTATAAAGCAGCTGAACTGTTTTAAAATGTAATTTAAAATGTTTCGAATTGAAATTTTACATTTAAAATGTATCAAAATAGTACTGTTTTTACTATATTTTGATTAAATAAACAAAAAAGACAAAGCAGTGATGACATGTTTTGGTCGTGGCTGTTTCTGTAGTGACAATTTCATGGGATAACACCCAAAAAAAACAAAGATGTCACTACCGAAACTTCACCAAATGTTTTGGTAGTGACAATTTTATATACTTTTGCATTTACCTCAAAGTGATGGGGCCTATCTACTTACCATGTAGCTATGAGAGAGAGAATAATTATTTCCTAAACATAAATGTAGGGGTGTAGTTAAAGTCTCAGCCAATGGACTAAAACATGCACCGTTTCAGTAGTGACATGAAAATGCAAGATTTCTGTTTCAATTCATCAAAGAATTGATGACAGTTTTCACAAAGCAGCAGAACTGTTTTAAAATGTAATTTAAAATGTTTCAAAATTAGATGTTACATTTAAAATTGATCAAAATAGTACTGTTTTTACTCTATTTTGATTAAATAATAAAACGAAACAATGACAATTTTATGGGATAACACCCCAAAAAAAGCAAAGATACAGTTTCGGTAGTGACAATTTTATATATTTTTGAACACATTTACCTCAAAATGATGTACTTACCATGTAGCTATGAGAGAGAGTGACACATTAATATTTCCTGATCATAAATGTAGGGGTGTGTAGTTAAAATCAGTCTCAGCCAATGGACTAAAGTAGTGGCATGAAAATACAAGATTTCTGTTTCAATTTATCAAAGAATTGATGACAGTTTTCACAAAGCAGCAGAAATGTAATTTAAAATGTTTCCGATTTAAATTTTACATTTAAAATGTATCAAAATAGTACTGTTTTTACTATATTTTGATTGAATAAATGCAGTCTTGGTGAGCGTGAAATTCCGTAATAACATCAATTTACAAACCCCAGACTTTTAAATATTGTTGTACATTTCTAAATAGTCTAGAACAGGGGTGCCCAACCCTATTCCTGGAGATCTACAATCCTACAAAGTTCAGCTCCAACCCTAATCAAACACACCTGAACCAGCTAATTAATCTTTTAGGTAGCCCTTGATAATTACAGACAGCTGTGTTGGAGCAGGGCTGGAACAAAAGTCTGCAGGTATAGATCTCCAGGAACAGGGTTGAGCACCCCTGGTCTAGAACTATAACATTTTGGACACAATAAGTGAAAGCCCTGCTGTACCTGATAAATGATCACGTTATTAATTATTAAAACATATTGCTTTACGCAGTCTAAATCATAAGTCATTCATTGTTTTAGAGCTGTTGGGCAGCGGTCTAGTAGAACATTGTGAAATATCACAGCCAGGATATTCATGTGTCTATTCATCTGTATTTCCCCCCGTGGCGACAGACACATGGTTTCAGAACAGCTGAGAGAGATTGACGTGTGGGAACAGGTGGTGTTTGAAACAGACCTGCAGTCAGTGCTTCATGCTTGTCGCAGTCTAATTGTTAACAATATAAGATTAGAGTCAGATATCGCAGTCATGTATACACTGGTCAGCTACTAGTATTCATGTCATAGTAGCTACTTACATGGTCACTATCAGTATGCCAAAGCTAATTCCTTTACATTTATTTGGTTAAGTGAATGCCGGACAGGGTGGTCATTATAGGGATGTGCGGTATACTGGTACTGTGAAAATACCGGTATTTATTTTTTTAAGCGGTACAATATCAAAAGTTTGCTCAGTTCGGTATTTCATCCGCTGTTCCGATTTTCACCACTATGCGGCAGTGTTCCGCAAACTGGCGTAAAACCGGCATGTGTGATAACAGACAAACGGCAATGGATCACACAGATGAACGCGCTCTGCAGCGGTCAAAGGAGCTAGCAAAAAAATGAAGACCGATAAGATATGTATATGTGAACCCATTTTATTCAGTCCTAAAATCACAATCCAACCTGTATCCTCTACTCTGTTGGTTTTTTTTGTTGATGTTGTGGTTGTTGTTGTTGTTGCTTTCTGGTTGCATTCACATTATCTTTGTGATAAAGACTGAAAAAATGTGACCCTGGACCACAAAACCAGTCATAAGGTTACATTTTACAAAACTGAGGTGTATATATCTGAAAGCTGAATAAATAAGCTTTCTATTGATGTATAGTTTGTTAGGATAGGACAATATTTGGCCGAGATGCATCTATTTGAAAATCTGAAATCTAAGGGTGCAAAAAATCAAAATACTGAAAAAAATCACCTTTAAAGTTGTCCAAATTAAGTTCTTAACAATGCATATTACTAATAAAAATATACATTTTGATATATTTATAGTAGGAATTTTACAAAAAATCTTCATGGAACATGATCTTTACTTAATTTCCTAAAGATTTTTGGCATAAAAAAAATCAATAATTTTGACCCATACTATGTATTTTTGGCTATTGCTACAAATATACCCCAGCGACTTAAGACTGGTTTTGTGGTCCAGGGTCACATATATTAAGAGATTACTTTATTTTAATTAGATCTCTTCAGTTTTGTTTCTTCTAAAATCAAAATTGTAGTTATTATTATTTTTTGTAGCAATTTCTTTGCACAGTTGTTCATAGAGTTTTCAATTCACCTATATTTGCCTGTTTCCTTTTTTTTTTTTTTTTTTTTTTTTTACCTATGGTATCGATTTGGTATCGATACCAAGGTATTAGATCCTAGTATCGTACCGAAGTCAAAATTGTGGTATCGAGCCATCCCTAGGTCATTACTATTCATAATTGGTAGTTTCAAGACAAGGAAGATTTAGTAATTATGCAACCAAGTGCTGATTGCTATTGCTCATATTTGAGGTTAGGGATTTGAATAAACCATATATTTACATCGAAGGAGTGGAGTGAACAATATTTATGGATCAAAATATCATAGAGACTTAAAAAGTAGGCTTGAGTTTGACAAGGAACCACATTGATATGTGCTAAAACCACTCAAATCATATTTTCATGTTTAATTGCTTTAATGGCTTTAAAAAGCAGAGACACAAATCCACACATCTTTAGTTTTAATGTTTGTTGATGTATGTCTGTCATGCTAAGCCAACTAGTCACTGATGAAAGAGTAAATAGTTTGCAATGTGAAATGTTTTGAATTGCGACAGCAATAGGATATGGATTATCACTAAAATGATGTCATAGTTGCATCATGCTCTTGTCTGAAAACTGTTTAACCAAAGTTTTTCGTCGTTATTGTTGCCTGTTGGTTTCATCAGATTTTTTTCAGGATCATTTGTCATATTAGTTTGCAGAAGTTCCTGCTTTATTACATGACTGTGTAAAACACTTCTTATTGGTCATTCACAGCATTCTGTGGTCAGATCACACTGCAGTCAGGTTTTTCTCCCAAATAATATACTCAAATCATTCTGTTATTGAGGTCCTGATCACCTTTGAGTTGTTGTTTTTTTTGCCAATAATAACTGCTGACTTTACAGCATCCCTTAAATTTTTATACATGCTTTTAACCAGACTTAAGTGATCCTTTTTTAATTAGTAGATATGTTTATTTAAAGCAACCTGATTGAAATGTAAAAATGATAATTTTCTGAAAATTCTGAAATTTTCGTATGCGTTTTTTAATTTCCGAAAATTCCGAAATTTTCTTATGCTATTTTTCGTATTTGTCATCCTTTCCTCAAAATGCGTGCTACGAATGCAAAAACACAGAAAATCGAATCTGAATTTTTTTTATGATAGACGAAAGTTTTGGATGCAGTGTGTGAACATGATTGACACAACATAAAGTAGTATTTATTTTTTAACGTGCGAAAAGTTCGGAAGAAAATTTCGTACTCTGTGTGCAATGACCTGTAAAATATTATTAGAATTTAAAATATTTTGTTTTGATATTTTAAAATATGTTTTAAATGTAGTTTATTCCAGTGATCAAAGCTGGATTTTCAGCATCATTACCCCAATTTTCAATGTCACATTATCCTTCAGAAATCATTCTAATATGATAATTTGCTTAAAAACACGTTTTATTGTTATCAGTGTTGTGCTAACAGTACTACTTAATATTTTTGTGAACATCATGGTACATTTCTTCAGGATTCTTCGATGAATAGAAAGATCAAAAGAACAACATTTATTTGAAATAGAAATCTTTTGGAACTTTATAAATGTCAATTTTAAACAATTCATCCTTGCTGAATAAAAAAAAAAATCATACTGAAACATCTGTCACGATTTGTTGATTCTAATGGACTATTCCATTTTTAAAAATCTAGATTTCATTTTGCCCAGTCGAGTAACCTGGAAGTGAAATGCATTATTAGGCTGTTTTCCAAGGCTGCATTATGTATTAAACCCATTTAAAAATTAAGTGGACTTTTGACTTTGTTGTTTAGTAAATATTAAACAATGATTAGATTGTGCAGTGAAGTGTAAAAACAATCCTCAGGTCGTCGGCGCCCTCTGCAGGCCTTTGTTGTAATGCGTAACGTTCATTAGCTCTATAATATATTGTGTATTTCAACAATTTTGTGCAATAAAACCATATGATTTCTTGCTTTTGATTCTTTATTTGAACAAATTATTATTGCCTCATTGCTATTACATATGTATTTTAAGTAATTTAAAGGCTATTGTTCACTTACATCTATTTTTATTACCACACACAAAATTTTTTTTTTAATATAAAATATAGGGTCCTATGAAATCCGTTTTATTGTATTATTGTCATTTTTTTTTCTTTTTTTTTTCTATACTCTGCTTTAATAGTTAAATAATAAAAAAAATGTAATTGAAAAACCTGTCTAATTAATTGAGTTTTAGTTTTATTTTTTACCTATTTCTTTCCATTACTTTTCTGGATTCCATTTTAATGGTTCCATTTCCAAGTTTATTAATAAAAAGCATCTCCAAAGAATTGAGTTAAAATGTTCTTAAGTAAAATTGTTGACTTTTTTGTCATTTAGATTAATCAATAAATTGATCCGTTTTATTTTTATTTATTTATTTATTTTATTTTTTTTTGCCTATTCCTTTCCATTACTTTTCTGGATTCCATTTTAATGGTTCTATTTCCAAGTTTATTAATCAAAAGTGTCTCCAAATAATGGATTTTATTTAAAATAAAATGTTCTTATTGATGACTTTTTTTGTCATTTAGATTAATCGATAAACTGATCAATATATTAATCAATATAAAAATAGATGTTAGTGGCAACCCTAACATTAAAGGTTGTATCAGTGATTCAAAGCTGAAACATAAAGTGTCACATTCAGCTGACCTTTCTTCACGATCCGCTCACTGCCTGCCCCATAAATTGGCTGTAAAAATACGCGTCTCTGTGGTCAGCCTAGGGTCCGAGATATGCCAAAAAAAACAATCGGTGCTACCAACCATTCCACAGAAAAACAAACAGTGTTCCAACCAATCAGCGTCAGGGGGTTGGTGTTGTGGACTTTCGTACTGGTGCAGGGATGTGAGGGAGGCGGAGCGAAAGTCCACAACACCAACCCCCTGACGCTGATTGGTTGGAACACTGTTTGTTTTTCTGTGGAAAGGTTGGTAGCACCGATTGTTTTTTTGGCATATCTCGGACCCTAGGCTGACCACAGAGACGCATATTTTTTACAGCCAATTTATGGGGCAGGCAGTGAGCGGATCGTGAAGAAAGGTCAGCTGAATGTGACACTTTATGTTTCAGGCTTGAAATCGCTGATACAACCTTTAATACACTTATAATGGACAATCCTGGAAGAACCTGCGTATAGTATGTTATGCACCCATCTCTTCTCATTGTCGCTATGAGACTCACTGACCTTTTATTGGGCAGCCAATGTCTTTTTTCACTTGACAGTCTGATCTGATGTAATATTTCCTCTAGAGTCCATTAGGAATTGCAAGATGCTTTTACGTCATCATTCACAGAAGCACATCAGCTGTTAGTTTGGAAAAGCTTTCATTGTAGATGTCTGGGTTGAAACTATATTTCACACGCACCTTTGGATTAGGAAGGATGTCTTTCTTTTGTGGAACATAAAAGAAGATATTTTGAGAAATGTCTTTAGTGTTTTTTGTCCATACAATGGAAGTGGTCACCAAACTGTTTGGTTACAAACATTCTTCAAAATATCTTCTTTTGTTTTCTGTAGAAGAAAGAAAATCAAACATGATGTAGTAATGTATAATGTCATTAATAATTATTGGAATGACGTAAGGGGCAGTAAATACTTAATCATTTTTATGCTAACTATGTCTTTACAACTTTTTATTTAATCTCTGCTCAGGCACAAGACAAGAGGAAAGCCCTTGAGGAGACCAAAGCTTACACCACCCAGTCCCTGGCGAGCGTGGCCTATCAGATCAATGCCTTAGCCAACAATGTGCTGCAGCTGTTGGATATTCAGGCTTCACAGCTGCGCAGGATGGAGTCCTCCATCAACCACATCTCTCAGGTCAGCCCTGGGCAACACAACATCAACTAAAAACAACCAGATGTTCTTCACCCAATATGCTTTGATTCAGTGGTGATTCAAAAAAAGATCAGTCATCATCTGACTACTTTTATCACAGTTATAAATTTAGCATCAAGGTTTGAGATGAATGTTTTATTTCATTGCTGTAAATCCAGAACTAATCCAGAACCAAAGCTTAACCTTAAAGCAGAGACAAAAATGTGACCTGCAGTGTTTTTTATCATTATACTGGATTTGACACAATTCTCCAATTTTATACACCGTTTACCTTAAATATGCAACTATTATATAACTCTTTATAGGATTAGTTCACTTCCAGATCAAAAATGCTCAGATAATGTACTCACCCCCTTGTCATCCAAGATGTTCATGTCTGTCTTTTCTTCAGTCGTAAAGAATTGGTTTTTTGAGGAAAACATTTCAGGTAAGTTTTCCGTATAGTGGACTTCTATGGTGCCCACAAGTTTGAACTTCCAAAATGCAGTTTAAATGCAGCTTCAAAGGGCTCTAAATGATCCCAGCCAAGGAAAAAGGGTCTTATCTAGTGAAACAATTGTTTATTTCCTTAAAAAAATTACAATTCATATACTTTTTAACCTCAAATACTCGTCTTGTCTAGCTCTGTGTGAGCTCTGTGTATTCCAGTTCATGACAGTTAGGGTATGTCAAAAAACTCCCTTCTCATTTTCTCTTCCAACTTTGAAATCGTCCTACATTACTGTTTTGCCTTTTTTTGTAAAGGGCATTTGACCTTCTTTGCATGTTCACTTTGTAAACACTGGGTCGGTACTTCTGCGGCGATGTAGGATTTTGTAGATTTTGAAGTTGGTGAAGAAAATGAGATGGGAGTTTTTCAACATACCCTAACTGTCTTAAACCAGAATACACAGAGTACATGCAGAGATAAACAAGATGAGCATTTGAGGTTAAAAATAATTGTTTGTATTTCATTTATCATGTATCATTTCACTAGATAAGACCTTTCTTCCTTGGCTGGGATCATTTAGAGCATTTTGAAGCTGCATTTCAATTGCATTTTAGAAGTTCAAACTCTGGGGCACCATAGAAGCTCATTATATGGAGAGAAATCCTGAAATATTTTCCTCAAAAAACATAATTTCTTAACAACTGAAGAAAGAAAGACATGAACATCTTTGATGACAAGGGCTGAGTACATTATCTGTACATTTTTCTTCTAGAAGTGAACTACTCCTTGAAGGTTTTAGAAGAAAACATTCCAGGATTTTTCTCCATGTAGTGGATTTCAATGGTGGCCAACGGGTTAAGGTCCAAATTGAATTGTTTCAATGCAGCTTCAAAAGGCTCTACACCAGGCAGGGTGCCCAACCCTGTTCTACCTTCCTGCAGAGTTCAGTTTCAACGCTGATCAAACACACCTGTCTGTAATTATCAAGTGATCCTTCAAATCCTAATTAGTTGGTTTAGTTGTGTTTGATCAGGGTTGGAGCTGAACTCTGCAGGAAGGTAGATCTCCAGGAACAGGGTTGGGCACCGCTGCTCTACACGATCCCAGCTGAATAATAAGGGTTTTATCTAGCGAAACAATTGGTTGTTTTCAAAAAAAAAAAAAAAAAAAAAAAGTGGCAGAAGTACAAGTGTTTACAAAGTGAACATGCAAAGGAAGTCAAATGCCTTTTATAAAAAAGGTAAAACAGTAATGTTGGACAATTTTGAAGAGTTTTTCCCCCTACCTTACCTTATTGTTTTAAATGGCCCATCGTTTCTAGATAAGACCTTATTCCTTGACTGGGATCGTGTAGAGTCGCTTGAAGCTGCATTGAAACTGCAGTTTGGACCTCAATCTGGTGGCTCCCATTAAAGGAGTAGTTCACTTTCATAACAAAAATTCACAGATAATGCACTCACCCCCTTGTCATCCAAGATGTTCTTGTCTTTCTTTCTTCAGTCGTAAAGAAATTATGTTTTTTGAGGAAAACATTTCAGAATTTCTCTCCATATAATGGACTTCTATGGTGCCCCTTACTTTGAACTCATAAAATGCAGTTTAAATGCAGCTTCAAAGGGCTCTAAATGATCCCAGCTGAGGAAGAATTGTCTTATCTAGTGAAACAATCTGTTATTTTCTAAAAACATTTACTATTTATATACTATTTAATCTCTACACAGTACACACAGAGCTAGACAAGAAGAGCATTTGAGGTTAAAATGTATACAATTTATTGTTATTTATTTAGAAAATAACCAATTGTTTTGCTAGATAAGACCCTTCTTTCCTCGGCTGTGATCGTTTAGAGCCATTTAAACTGCATTTTATGAGTTCAAACTCAGGGGCACCATAGAAGTCCATTATATGGAGAGTAATCCTGAAATGTTTTCCTCAAAAAACATAATTTTCTTATGACTGAAGAAAGAAAGACATGAACATCTTGGATGACAAGGGGGTGAGTACATTATCTGTACATTTTTGTTTTAAAAGTGAACTACTCCTTTAAAGTCCACTATATGGAGAAAAATCCTGGAATATTTTCCTCATTTCTTTTTGACTGAAGAAATAAAATAAGATAAAATAAAAGCTATTGATGACTAGTAAATTTCATTAAATCATTATGTGTTAACCTTTTGGCAACTCCCTGCTTAAATTACTTAAAGGTAGGCAAATGGCCAAAATCTTTTCCATGATATTAGTAATTTTATAAATCTTTACAATGATTGACTAATTTGCCATCTTGTTTAATTAATTCTGGCTGAAATCAGAGCTGCTACTAATTGAAATTAAAGTCATATGTGACCCTGGACCACAAAACCAGTCTTAAGTCGCTGGGGTATATTTGTAGCAACAGCCAAAAAAAACATTGTATGGGTCAAAATTATTGATTTTTCTTTTATGCCAAAAATCATTAGGAAATTAAGTAAAGATCGTGTTCCATGAAGATTTTTTGTAAAATTCCTACTGTAAACCTATCAAAATGTAATTTTTGATTAGTAATATGCATTGTTAAGAACTTAATTTGGACAACTTTAAAGGTGATTTTCTCAGTATTTTTATTTTTTTGCACCCTCAGATTCCAGATTTTCAAATAGATGCATCTCAGCCAAATATTGTCCATACATCAGTAGAAAAGCTTATTTATTGAGCTTTCATATGATATATACATCTCAGTTTTGTCAAATTTAACCTTATGACTGGTTTTGTGGTCCAGGGTCACATATACTGTATTTCTCAACATTGTCACTTAAATGACTAATACAGTTTAGAAAATGTTAAATGTTAGACCAGATATACTAACTGAATTTAAGACAGCCATTCGTATCTTCATGGATGCTTTCTGGGAAATATTTCCTCTTGCTTACAACAAAACACAAAAATTATTGACATAACCATGTTGCTTTGAAACAATGTGTATTATGAAGCGTACTATAAAAATAAATCTGACTTGACTTCCCAATTCACCTGCCTTTGAATTTTGCAAAAACCTAATGCTTTGACCCTTGCTATTTCGTCCCATAAGTCATATTTGCGGTATGAGAGAAGCACAAAATGATCAAAAATGATCTTAGCTCTCCAGTTGTCCTCACATGCTCTTCTGTTCCATCACTTATTTATGCAATATGCATAAATAATTAGATTTACATGGACTAGACTAGAGGCTGATTAACTGCATTGAATAGGTTGGAAAATAAATATGCTTGACATTCCATGTCATGATAACTAAAGCCTAAAGGTAGTCATATCTAACATAAGCCTAGTTTCATTGTAAGCCTTGATTTGTAAAGAACATCTCAGACACTCTTTAGTCCTCTCTGCACATGCAGCACCTTTTGAACACAGTGTTGGAGTGAATTCTTTCATCTGGAGTGGGAGATGGAGTGTGTTTATTGAGAGTAATAAGAGATCCTGTTTCCCCATTATGTGCTAGAGTAGATTTGCAGAGCCTTAATGGAAACTAGATCTAATGATTTGCCTTCTTCTAAAGTTAAAAGGCTCCTGTGAACTAGTTCGCCACCACTTGTCTCTGAAAAGATAAGCGCATACGCACAAATTATGTCAAAAACGACACAGTCTCAGATGCCATCCATGTGAGATTGGCAGGTGAACTGGTAAGAGATGTTCTGTCTGTAGGTTGACTGCCACTTTAATCAGTTAAAGAGACTATTTATCTGAAATCAAGTGTCCCAAAAAAAGCGGCTATTGAAAAATTTCTTGGGAAAGTAGAAAAAAAAAAAACACATCCAAGATGTTCGTCTTTTTTTTTTCTCCTTCAATCAAAAAGAAATTAGGCTTTTTGAGGAAGACATTCAAGGATTTTTCTCCATATAGTGGACTCAATCAACAGGTTGAAGGTCCAAATTGCAGTTTCAATGCAGCTTCACACACATTTATGTACTTTTTAACCACAAATGCTTGTCTGCTTGCACTAGCTCAACTTCAGTCACATTGTAAAGATCACACGTGACGTAGGCAGAAGTACCGACCCAGTGTTTACAAACTAAATGTGCAAAGAAAGTCAAATGCCCTTTACAAAAAAAAACAAAAAAAAAACAATGATGTTGGATGATTTTAAAGTTGGTTTGATTTTGATATGCATCACAGAGCTAGTACTAGAAAAGCTTTGAAAAGTACATCAACTTTTATTTTATTTCTTTAGAAAATGGCTAATCGTTTTGCTAGATAAGACCATTATTCCTCGGTTGGGATCGTGTAGAGCCCTTTGAAGCTGCATTGAAACTGCAGTTTGGACCTTCAATCTGTTGATCCCCATTGAAGTCCACTATATGGAGAAAATTCCTGGAATGTTTTCCTCAAAAACCTTAATTTCTTTTTGAATGAAGGAAGAAAGACATGAATATCTTGGATGACATGGGTGTGAGTAAACTGTCAAGAAAATGTTTATTCTAGAATAAATATTTTTTTATTTTAGAGACAAACTAATTATTATATTGTCACATTGCCTGTGATCCAGTGAGAAATTAATTAGTTTCAGAATCAGAAATATTAGAATAGTCACTGTCCTTAAAACAAAACAAAGAAAATTGTGAAAATCAGATTTTATGATCTCATATTCTTAAAGGTATTTGTACTTTTGTAAAATTTACGTTTGTACTGAAATTGTGTTATTACTTACATAATGCTTAATAAACAAACCTTCAAAAATTATTTGAATTATGTTTATTGTACATTTAAAATATACAATGTTTTTAAAATAAATATCTTACGTTCACCAAAGCTGCGTTTATTTGATTGAAAAATAAAACAGTAATATTGTGAATTATTATTATTATTATTATTATTATTATTATTACATTTTTTGTCTTTAGTGTCACATGATCCTTCAGAAATCATTTTAATATGTTCATTTGATGCACAAGCAGTGTTTATTATTATCAGTGTTGAACTGATGGACCGAAAGCACTGAATTTATTTAACATAAGAATTTTTTCGAAATAATTGTGTCTTTACTGTCGATTGTTTGATCGATTTAATGCATTCTTGCTGAATATAAGTACTAATCTCTTAATGTATCAGCAATTCCACATGTTTTAAAATATAAAACATTTAATGTATGGACAAATTTATAAATCCTCTGTTTGGGTCAATAGTTACTGTCAAAATGACTTTGAATTACTGTATTTATAATAAATGAGATTCATTACAAAAATTTAATGCAATTCAATTTATACATCCATACCTATCCAAATATATGTGTGCAAGAACCTCACTTTACATACAAATGCCCAGAGGCAGACAGTAGTGAAATATTTTTACTTTACTGAAGTTAATTTAAAAAGTGTCTGTAGAGTTTTTCTATGGAAAACTTTATTCACTACATTCCAAAGCATACTGTCATACCTTTTACTGCACTACATTTCATAAATAAAAGTTGTTTGTTTTACCTGTAATACTTAAGAACATAAAACAAATGTAGTACTTTTTTTGTACTCAAGTAAATCTTTGAATTACTTTTACTTGAGTAAAAGTAAGAAAGTAATAGATTTCCAATGTAGTCGAGTATTCCTTCCGAGGGAACTCGAACTGCGTCCTCTAGCCCCAAAGCGCCCTCTAGAGCAGTGGTTTTCAATCCTGGTCCTGGGGACCCACTGCTCTGCACATTTTGTATGTATCCCTTATCTGACACACTCAGTTAAGTACATGGATCTCTCTCCTAATGAAGTACATGGATCTCTCTCCTAATGAGCTGATGATCTGAATCAGGTGTGTTAAATAAGAGAGAGACACAAAATGTGCAGAGCAGTGACCAGGATGTCCAGGACCAGGATTGAAAACCACTGCTCTAGACGACACTGTGTCTCGTTCCCCTTCTCAGGGAACCATGGTTACATACATAACCTGAGACTTTCCCTTCCGAGGGAACTCGAACTGCGTCCTCTAGCCCCAAAGCGCCCTCTAGAGCAGTGGTTCTCAATCCTGGTCCTGGGTGACCCCTGCTCTGCACATTTTGCATGTCTCTCTTATTTAACACACCTGATTGAGATCTTCAGCTTGTTAGTTCAGTTCATGGATCTCTCTCCTAATGAGCTGATGATCTCAATCATGTGTGTTAAATAAGGGAGACATGCAAAATGTGCAGAGCAGGGGTCCCCCAGGACCAGGATTGAGAACCACTGCCCTAGAGGACACAGTGTCTTGTTCCCCTTCTCAGGGAACCATGGTTACATACATAACCTGAGACATTCCCTTCCGAGGGAACTCGAACTGCATCCTCGAGGGCGCTTTAGGGCTAGAAGATGCAGTGTCTCGTTCCCCTTCTCAGGGAACCATGGTTACATACATAACCTAAGACGTTCCCTTCCGAGGGAACTCGAACTGCGTCCTCTAGAGGGCGCTTTGGGGCTAGAAGACGTCCACATATACATAACCTAAGACGTTCCCTTCCGAGGGAACTCGAACTGCGTCCTCTAGAGGGCGCTTTGGGGCTAGAAGACGTCCACATATACATAACCTAAGACGTTCCCTTCCGAGGGAACTCGAACTGCGTCCTCTAGAGGGCGCTTTGGGGCTAGAAAACGCAGTGTCTCGTTCCCCTTCTCAGGGAACCAGGGTTACATACATAATAGGGGTGGAGCCGAACCCGAATACGGTATTCGGAAAGGCACAAATAGTGTGTTTTTAACGAATACTTATTTCGAACAAATACCTTAATAAATATTTGTATTCGGGAACAAGAAAAACTTTCTATCAAAAAAGCTGCGTTTCCTCAGGAGACCGCAGTCAGTGTATGCCCGCATGAGTGAGTGAGTGACATTCAGGAGTCGGGGGGTGGGGGTAAAAGAGGTGACTGACACAGGCTGCTCCACACAGCAACAGAGAAGACTCGGCTGGGTGAAAAAAGACTTCACTGCGTCACTATTTTTGATGAATATATTTCTGTACCTTAACTGGGTTTATAACTTTGGGAAGCAGAGTTTGATCGGGAGATTATTATATTAGGGGCCGTTCAAATGCGCGCTAAAGTTCGTCGTTATTTCAAATGTAGACGCGCGGTATGCGCGCTCATAATGAAAGCAACGCTCACACGGTGCTACGCGCTCGTTTTTTCCAGGCGCGTCCGCGCCGCATCGAGATAAATATTCTATAGTCTTTGGATGAATACATCTCAACTTTTCAGAATGCCACATGCGCACGCAGGTCATGTTACAAGAACCAACAAATCAGCTTCACCCTTTCCCTTATACCATTGAAAAAACAGCCAAGTTGGAGGAACAGCTGATCATATCTGTACATGAATAACCATTTTTAAAGACATTTAATAGCAGAGCTAATGCAAGCGATTTTTAATGCTGGAAATCCATTTACGCTTTGCTGAAACTTCCGAGTCGTCATTGAGAGATCAGGTCATGGTTGCTTAGCAACGGCAGACGCCACGAGAAAGAAGTTCTTTCAGAAGAAGAACATTTTTATTTTTATTCTGTCTGTTCAGCATCCTCCAACAAGGACAGGTGGTGGTGGGGTTCATAGTGTTCATAATGGTATTTTATTAGTTGGTTTAACCATGGATGAGGTAATGGCTGTCATGTTATTTTTTTTTTTCAATGACATTCCTTGTTACATATTCAAAAACATCAACCAATATTGCATATCCATAATTATTATAATGGATATAATTAAAGAATACTTACACTATAACGTAAATTAAAAGTTTAGCGCACAAAAAAAAACAGGATTTTTAAACCTATTTTGAATTTTACTCGAATACAAATACAAATACAAATACAAATACAAATACTTTTCCCCCCTCAACAAATACAAATACAGATACAAATACCGGCTGCTTTGCACACCCCTAATACATAACCTGAGACGTTCCCTTCCGAGGGAACAGGACGCAGTGTCTCAATCCCCTTCTCAGGGAAGAAAAACACTTGCAGAAGAGTAAAAATACTTCTCTACTGTCCGCCTCTGCAAATGCCTAGAAATAGTAATGAATACTAATGTTTCATTAGTATTCATACACCATTCAAACACAATTTGAAACAATACTGACATGTAATGTATTTGCAATTCAAAAATTTCACCCATTTTCATCCCTGTCTTTCACTTAGACTGTGGACATTCATAAAGAAAAGGTTGCCAGACGAGAGATCGGGATTCTCACCACCAACAAAAACACATCTCGGACCCACAAGATCATCGCCCCCGGGAACATGGAGCGGCCCGTGCGCTACATCAGGAAGCCCATAGATTACACCCTTTTGGATGACGTGGGTCACGGTGTGAAAGTAAGTTTCTTTGATGTTCATTAGACAAGCATCATTATTAATATTGTTCATACCTACCTAGGGTTAGGGTTCTTGAAAAAATGTAAAATCAGTTACATCTGGGGTTAAATTGTTAGATTCAGTGTTCATTTCGTCAACATTTTCTCTGTGACTAAGATGAGCTAGTTGATGAGCTAAAACTAATATCTGATGATAAAAACTATCATGAAATTTATGCCGCGTCTTCGTTAACAAGACGAAATGGGATTAGAATGTTATTTGAGGACTACCGGACATTCAAAATACATCCTATGGGCTAAGTTAACTGTCTTGTCAAATGTGTGTCCCTGTCATTGGACCATACGTGGTGTTCGCATATCTAGTCTCAGTATGATAGCCGCAGTGGACGGATAGGCTACCAAAACATGAACTAGTGATCTGAAACAATGGCCTCAGCACCCGAAGGGTTGGGGTGACCAGATGTCTTGTTTTTCCCGGGAGTCACAATTCGTTGTCGATTAACTTAAAGTTAGTGAAGGCGAAATAGGCGGAATCATGCTGATAGAAGTGCTCTCTCGTGCATGCTCCACTTTTTCAGTTCTCATACAGTGCGCACTCTTTTTTTCAATGCTCAAATCAGGGTTGCCAGGTCTCAGAAAAAAATCCAGCCCAAAGCTTACTCAAAGCCCTCCCAAAAAGAATGAAAACAAGCCCTGATTTATTCCATTAATGCACTTTAAAATAACCATTTTAATTTTATTTATTCTGTTTTTCATTTTAGCGAGAATTTTTTTTAGACTATATATATGTGCATTTTTAATGATTCGATCTGTATTTTATTGTAATTTTCTTTTCCTCATTTTCATTTTAATTTTCAGTACTTTTCATGATAAACATATATATGATATACAGTATTTTTTCCATATCATATTATATCAGTATTTATCAAAATATTAATTTACCATTAATATGGAAGGAAATGTTTTCGTTTGTTAAACCCTGAGAATGAATGTATAACTTAATTATTAATTGAAATAATTTTAAATTAAATTAAATGTATACTTAAATTAAAGTCTTTTAAGCCACCTTTTAAATTAGGGGCTTTTAATTTTTATTTTTCCATAAATTGTGTGTTTTCTGTTTTATTTATTTTGTATTATTTAATACAAATGTATCATAAAAAACAGTGTCAAATTTAATGGATTGATAATCGTTTAACAATTTTTCAATCTTAAAATATATCATAATAGCCTATATAACAGTTAATTTACAACAAAACATTTTTTTAATGAAATAAGACACTGCACGACAAATGTGTTTAATATAAAAACATGGAAGAAAAAAAAATCTTGAATGATATTCCTTACAAATAACAGTAATATTACTTTCAGAAGTACGTCATGGTAATATGTTTCTGTTAAAATTTCTTCACTTGTGTTGTGATGATTTTTCTGTTCTTCAGTTACTGGGTATTCTTTCCAAGTATAATACACATTAGTAAAAGGATCTATTTTCATTTTGATGAAACTTTAGGCAGCTGCTGTACATTATAAAAGTAGCCCAATTGTGCGGTAAAACCGCGAACCTGGCAACACTGGCTCAAATACACACACAGTAGTCTAAGTGTCTATCGTGTTGAGTATCTCACATAAATATAGTCAGTTATGACTTAAGTGAACGTAAACAGGTGGGTGAAAACTGAATGTGTGTCAGTATTACATGCATGCCTTAAAGGGACAGCATTCCTAATTAAATACCTATCTGTGTCATTAATGTTAACCAACAAAAGATGTTAAATAAATGTATACATGTTAAGTAAACCTACTGTATCTGAAAAATGAGTTTAAGTTGTATCTCTACCCAGAAATGAAAATTGTCATCATTTATTCCAGTTTTTCCAAATTCAATCCTTGATTTTGCATAAGCTTAATTGATTTGGCTTAAGAGGGAAGAATTAATGACTACTTTTGTTCGAATGCTATAAAATAGTATGGTAACTGCAGTTTGACTATAAGTTGACAAAAATGCAATGACTTTTCGTCGACTAAATCTGTCTTTTTTTTTTTTTTATAATAGACCAAGCAAAAACAAGACCTCAAGTATCTAGATACTCTACATATGTGACTATGAACCATAAAACCAGTCGTGAGTAGCTCGGCTATAATTGTAACAATAGCCAACAATACACTGTATGCGTAAAAAAAATATAGATTTTTCTTTTAGACCAAAAATCCAAAAACCATTAGGATATTAAATAAAGATCATGTTCCATGAAGATATTTTGTAAATTTCCTACTGTATATATTTGTAAATTCAATTTTTGATTAGTAATATGCATAGCTAAGAACTTCATTTGAACAACTTTAAAGGCGATTTTCTCAATATTTTGATATTTTTCCACCCTCAGATTCCAGTTTTTAGTTGTATCTCGGCCAAATATTGTCCTATCCTAACAATTTAAATAAAAGACCCTTATGACAGGTTTTGTGGTCCAGGGTCGCATATTGTCATTTTTGATTTAAAAAAAAAAAATAAAAATAAGAGGTCAAGCATACAGAAAAAGGTTAAATAAGAACCTAATGTTAGAGTAAAATGTGACTAGTTAATATACAGTAAAATATAAGAGAACCTGTAATTTCTAACATGTTACTGTTTACTGTTTAGTAGCCATTGACTTCCATGGTCATTTTTTAAGATGCCATTGAAGTTAATGGCTACGATCTATCTTTTGTGTTCAGCAGAAGAAAGAAACTCATTCAGGTTTGAAACAACATGAGGGTAAATGATGACAGAATTTTTTTGGGTGCTCTATCTCTTTAAGTATAGTTCAAACACTTTAGAATCACAAATGGATCATTTTGAAATGACTTTTCCTTGATTCAATGAATAAACATGATCCAGATCTGACTTCTTTAGATAACAGTATCAACAAACTGATAAAGAAATTGATACATCATGGTCTACAAAGTGTGTGTGTGTGTGTGTGTGTGTGTGTGTGTGTGTGTGTGTGTGTGTGTGTGTGTGTGTGTGTGTGTGTGTGTGTGTGTGTGTGTGTGTGTGTGTGTGTGTGTGTGTGTGTGTGTGTGTGTGTGTGTGTGTGTACCTGGTATTCATCACGTTGTGGGGACCAAATGTCCCCACAAGGATAGGAATACCAGTAGATTTTGACCTTGTGGGGACATTTCTCAGGTCCCCATGAGGAAACAGGCTTATAAATCATGCACAATGAGTTTTTTTTTGATGAAGTTAAAGTGTGCACAATCTCCTGTGAGGGCTAGGTTTAGGTGTAGGGTAGGTGTAGGGCGATAGAAAGTATGGTTTGTACAGTATAAAAACCATTACGCCTATGGAATGTCCCCATAAAACATGTAAACCCAACGTGTGTGTGTGTGTGTGTGTGTGTGTGTGTGTGTGTGTGTGTGTGTGTGTGTGTGTGTGTGTGTGGCCCCCTCTCGGGTTTCCCTCACTATATTCATGTTATTAAATTATTCATGTCCATCAGTGTCAGCTCTGAGCTGTTATAATGACATCACTTTGCTCTCTGGACCCTCTTACCGATGTTATCTCATTAGATTGCCGCTATCTGAACTGAGATGTAATTAAGAAAGATGTCTTTGCCTTTTTACTTTGACCTTTATGTGTCTTTTATGGTTTTTATGAGATGATGCCATGATTGGTGTGGATGGTGTGTTGTTGCCTACTGTCAACATTATTCACTGGCTGTTCAGCCTTTTCATTCTCTATACATTTAATTGAGCCAGATCTTGAAGCCATGTGCCAGCAGCTCACCCCAGGACCTGTTTTAAATGCTTCATTAGCTTCATGCTGATGTGCGCTGGCCTTTTCGCCCTCGGCGGAGTAAACGCCCGCAGGCTGCCCTCATACTGGCTCTGTAATTAGGACGCTTAACTCATCAAATGTTGCTCTCTCTGCGTCAGTCACCTGTGATTGACATACCTCTCTTCTTCAGCATTAGTCACAACTTTATGTTGCCATTATCATAATTGGTGGATTGGTGATACCAACAGTACCAGTGTAAATGTACAATTATCCATACCAGTTACGTTACCACAACAAGTTTTTTTTTTCAACATGTTAAGATATTTTGTATGTATGCAAATTGTATAATATCTAAGGTCCACATTTCATTTCTAGTAATTGTGCAGTTTATTGTATTTTCAGAAAGTTCTAGAATATTTGTCCTCTTCCCATATACGTGTGTGTGTGTGTGTGTGTGTGTGTGTGTGTGTGTGTGTGTGTGTGTGTGTGTGTGTGTGTGTGTGTGTGTGTGTGTGTGTGTGTGTGTGTGTGTGTGTGTGTGTGTGTGTGTGTGTGTATGTATGTATGTATGTGTGTATATATATGTACAGTCAAGCCCGAAATTATTCATACCCCTGCCAAATTCTGACTTAAAATTACTTTTATTCAACCAGCAAGTTTTTGTTTTTTTTTTGACCGGAAATGACACGGGCTTCTCCCAAAAGATAATAAGACGATGTACAAGAGGCATCATTGTGGAAAAAAATATTTCTCAGATTTTATTTATATTTGAACAAAAAGTGGCATGTCCAAAATTATTTATACCCTTTGCAAACTGTCACAGTCAATGGGAAAATCCAAAGTTCTATACCATTCCAAATAGTCCAAGCTGTTCCAACATCCTAATTACCCTGATTCATTGGGAACAGCTGTTTTGATCAACTCAACAGGTGAAAAGCAAGCTCTCTGCTGTTGGTTTGTGGACAGTCATGGCTAAGACAAAGGAGCTCAATGAGGACCTGCGGCTGTGCATTGTGGCTGCTCACAAGTCAGGAAAGGGCTAGAAGACCATATCTCAGAAAATCTCAGAGGATGTAGTCGGAAGCCAAAAGTGACACCTGTGCTGGCCAGGAGGACAGTGAGAGAGGTAAAAAAGAATCCAAGGATCACCACCAAGGCCATCCTGATGAATCTGGGCTCTGCTGGTGGCAACATCTCAAGGCAGACAGTCCAACGGACTCTGCACACCACTGGGTTCCACGGACGCAGACCAAGGAGGACAACACTTCTCCTGATAAGGCACACAAAAGCCCACTTGGCCTTTGCAAATGCTCATCTGGACAAAGAAGACGACTTCTGGTCTTCTGTTTTATGGTCAGATAAAACAAAAATTTAATTGTTTGGCCACAATGATGTGGCCTTCTTTTGGCGTAAAGAAGCCTTCAACCCTAAGAACACCATCCCCGCTGTCAAACATGGTGGTGGGAACCTAATGTTTTGGGGGTGTATTTCAGCCGGTGGAGCAGGGAACCTAATCACAGTAAACGGCTCCATGAAAAAGGAGCAATACATCAAAATTCTCAACAACAACATCAGGCAGTCTGCAGACTAACTTGGCCTTGGGCACCAGTGGACATTTCAGCACGACAACGACCCAAAACACACAGCAAAAGTGAAGAAATGGTTAGCAGACAAAACATTAACGTTTTGCAGTGGCCCAGCCAGAGTCCTGACTTAAATCCGATTGAGAATCTGTGGAGGGAGCTAAAGATCAGGGTGATGGCAAGGTGACCCTCCAACCTGAAAGAGTTGGAGCTCATTGCTAAAGATGAATGGGCAAAAATACCAGTGGAGACATGCAAAAAGCTGGTCAGCAATTTTAGGAAGCGTTTGATTGCTGTAATAGCCAATAAAGGCTTTTCTATTGATTACTGAGAAGGGTATGAATAATTTTGGACATGCCACTTTTTGTTCAAATGTAAATAAAAGATGAGTAATATTTGTTTCCACAATGATGCCTCTTGTACATCATCTTATTATCTTTTGGGAGAAGCCTGTGTCATTTACGGTTAAAAAAAAAAAAAAAACTTGCTGGTTGAATAAAAGTAACTTTAAGTCAGAATTTGCCAGGGGTATGAATAATTTTGGGCTTGACCGTATGTATATGTAAATGTATTATCTTTAGTCATTGTTACAGATTTGACAAGTATGGGAGTGTTTTTTTTATGTGAAATACATTTTTCATTAATGTTTGGCATATTAACTCATATTAGCTAGATGAATGTGGACCTAATACCAACAATCCTGGAAAACAAGTATTTGAGCCAATCCCTCAAAAGTTGGTTTACATATTTGCTGTACGGCTATGATTATAGCTATTTAACTTTTAAAGTGATCTGTAACACGCATTCAATTAAATCCTTATGTGAGTTGCTTACTGACAAAACACATGCAATTTTGTCACATTGTGTAATAATGAACATTAAGGATAATTATACATTAGAAATACACTGTAAGCTAGAAAAGACATTTCATTTAAAATCATAATTCAGCTTTCTGCAGTAAATGAGCCTGATTAGATGGTAATTATGAGTGACGTTTATACGATTATCATTCAGTTGTTTTGTGTAAGCAGCTTTGACTTTCTGCTCTGTCTGTCTTGATTCCTATCAGTCAAATTAGATCAGTGTTTGTTTGTTCTTTATTCAAAGGTCTTTTGTTTCGCTTCTCCTCTCTCACTTTTTCATTTAGTTAAAGTGATTAAATAACGTGATTTATCTTCTCTTTCCCTTAATGCTTTCACTTAGTGGCTTAAAGCAAAGGTAAGTACAGCCTGACACAACACACAATGCTTTCTGGCTCCTATATCACAACCATCTCTGACTTGGTTCTTTATTTTGAAGCATCAGACTTACAGTACAGTGTTGTGTATTGCATATTATAAGGCATTTTCAAAATGTAGTATGAGAAGACTTTAGATCATAAATATCTTTCTTTCTTTTTTTCTTGTTTTTTTTGGATAAACTGGTACCATAAGAGTGTAATGGCTCAGTAAAATACAATACCAGTTAAAAGTTTTTAATTTTTAAGTCTTTTCTGCTCACCAAACCTGCATTTATTTTATCTACAGTACAGCAAAATAGCAAATTTAAAAAGATATTTTTACTATTTAAAATAATTGCTTTCTATTTATATATATTTTAAAATGTAATTTATTAGATTTAGATTTTCAGCATTGTTATTCCAGTCTTTAGTATCACATGATCCTTCAGAAATCATTCTAATATGCTGATTTGCTGTTCTTGAAACATTTTTTATTATTAATATTAATATTAATAATATTCAAAACAGATGAGTACATTTTTTACAGGGTTCTTTGATAAATAGAAGATCAAAATTCAGCATTTATGTGAAATAAAAAGCTTTTGTAAGATTATACACTATACCATTCAAAAGCTTTGAATCAAGGTTTTTTTTTTTAATGAAATTATAGAAAACAATACTGTTATTTAGCATGGTTGCCTTAAATTGATCAAAGCGATGATAAAAACATTTATAATGTTACAAAAGATGTCTATAAATTCTATAAATGCTGTTTTTCTGAACTTTCTATTCATCAAAGAAACCTGAAAAAAGTCTACTCCACTGTTATTAAAATAATAATAAGTTTTTGAAGCAGCAAATCAGAATATTAGAATGATGCTATAAATTCAGCTTTAAAACCACAGGAATAAATCCATTTTAAAATATATTAAAATGAAAAACAGTTATTTTAAATAGTAAAAATATTTCAGATTTTTACTGTTTTTGCTGTACTTATGATCAAATAAACGCAGGCTTCGTTGAGCAGAAGAGACTTCTTTATAAAACAACTTTTGACTGGTAGTGTACAATGCATCATATAAACCATCATATTTTACTGTTTTGTTCAGTATAAACATTTATTTGTAGTAGTCACAGTAATTTTGCAACTGATTAGCATTTAGAATAATCAGATGTTATCACAACTGTTAAAGTTGTCATAAGTTTGTTTTACCTGTCAAATATCTTTCAGCAAGGGAATAACCAGCCAGCTCGTGGAGGTGGAGGAACATTATCCAGGACTAACCCACCCACGCAGAAGCCTCCAAGCCCACCCATGGCAGGGAGAGGTACCCTGGGGTAAGTCACTGTATTACACTTTTCATTTGTTCATGCTGTTGTGTATTAGAATGTTATAAAATATGCTGTCTCATGTGATTTCGTTAATTATTCTGTCACAGTCACTTGTGTTATTCGGAGTCTGGCATCTGAACATCATCATTTTTCAATGCAGTTTCTACTGTAACATATGTGTGTTTTTGTTATTTCAGACGAAACACACCGTATAAGACACTCGAGCCAGTCAAACCTCCTGTGGTGCCTAATGACTACATGACCAGTCCAGCACGTCTGGGCAGCCAGAACAGCCCAGGACGCACTGCCTCGCTCAATCAGAGACCCAGAACGCACAGGTACAGCTCACACATGCATTCGTAAGACAACACAGGCCTTCTGATGGTTTGAGAGAATGTGTTGGGTGTACTGGAATATACACTACTGTTAAAAAAGGTTGGGGATTTAAAGTTTTTTTTAAAAAGAAGGTAACGCTTTTATTCAGCAAGGATGAGTTTCATAAGGCTTTTTAATAAAACATTTCCATGCCGGATGTTCTTATGAACCTTCTATTCATCAAATAATCCTGAAAAAATGTATTACGGTTTCCACAAAATTATTAAAGGAGACCTATTATGCCCCCTTTTTACAATAAGTTTAAGCTGAGCACGGTTGCGGTCTGGCAGGAGCGGTGCGTCTACAGCCGTGCAGAGATGGTTTCCGCACCGAGTCTGTGCTGCACGCGCAGAATTAAAGTGACAGCGCATTGTTTGTGGTAAATATGAACAAAGATTGACACGAAAATGTCATAATTACACCATAAATGCATAGAATTAAAGTCTAATTAAAGAGCATTTTTAGATAAACAAGGCAATAATATATGGCACTCGTGGAGGTAGGAAAACAAAGTGCATTATTAATAACAGGATTGCATGTAATAAAGATTTAAAGGGATAGTTCACCCAAAAATGAAAATTTGATGTTAATCTGCTTACCCCCAATGCATCCAAGATGTAGGTTACTTTGTTCCTCAGAAAAACACAAACGAAGATTTTTAACGAAAACCGGTGCAGTCTGCCAGCCTTATCATGGACGTGAATGGGCACCAAACCTTTAAAAGTAAACAAAAACATGCACAGACAAATCCAAATTACACCCTGCGGCTCGTGATGATACATTGATGTCTTAAGACACGAAACGATCGGTTTTTGTGAGAAACTGAACAGTATTTATATCATTTTTTACCTTTGATACACAGCCACGTCCATCTGTAATGTGCACGAGTTTGGCATCAGTAACGTCACATGAGCACGCGCTCTGACGTAGAATACGCAAACGACGTAAGGGGAAATCAGTGAAAAGTCCCGGATGAGTTTGCGCAAACTAATGTAATCTTTTAGCTTTAAATCGGTTTAAACAATCAGGATACGCGCAAGTATTTACCATTTTGAATAGCCGCTATACCCACAATCTCTGTGCTCTGTGTAAACAATGAGTGTCGTATACATGCGACAGATCGCTTCCGGCGTTTGCGTATTCTACGCCAGAACGCGTGCTCATGTGACGTGACTGATGCCAAACTCGTGCTCATTACAGATGGACGTGGCTGTGTATCAAAGGTAAAAAATGATATAAATACTGTTCAGTTTCTCACAAAAACCGATCGTTTCGTGTCTTAAGACATCAATGTATCGTCACGAGCCGCAGGGTGTAATTTGGATTTGTCTGTGCATGTTTTTGTTTACTTTTAAAGGTCTGGTGCCCATCCACGTCTATGATAAGGCTGGCAGACTGCACCGGTTTTCGTTAAAAATCTTTGTTTGTGTTTTTCTGAGGAAACAAAGTAACCTACATCTTGGATGCATTGGGGGTAAGCAGATTAACATCAAATTTTCATTTTTGGGTGAACTATCCCTTTAAATGCAAAAGAAAGAGCAGTAGAACTGACTGTTTCTGTCAGTAGTCATTTTTAATTTAGAATGTGTGATAATTTGTGATAACATAAGCAGTTGAAATGTTTTGCCACTTGCTTGAGCAACGTAATGTATAAATCTAGAAGTAAATGTAAAGTAAAAAGCATTGAATATTTTTTGTGTGTGTTTAAACTCGTCCATGAAAAATTACTGTACTGTGTAAAAAAATGAATCACAATGCTGAAAGAGCATTTTCAATAACAATGTTTGGATTTAAAATCAAAGTAATGGATAAATGTGGAAATCAGGCTTGTGCTGTGTGAATAATTGCACAATTCTAAAAACAAAAATACACTGCATGATCAAACATTTAGGTGAGATAAATATATTTTTTGAAAAATGTCTAAAAAGTGTTCTGCTGCACGCCTCAAATTAAAAACCCTGATTGGAGTTTCACTATAAATAGTTCGACATGATAAAAAGAAGACTTTAAAAAGATCGGTATCAGTGATGGGATCGGCAAATACTGCTTCCTGTGATCGGCCTCAAAAATCCTGATCGGAGCATTACCTATTTTAAACCATATTAGTTTAAAATTCTGATATATGCTTTTCTGAGCGCACACATCCAAAGCTCTTGCACACAAAACAGCTGCCACATGGCATTTGAGTAGTAAGAAACTAAGTTCTCTTTCGTGTCTTATTAAGCTTAAGCTGTCAAATACACACAAGTTTATGTTAAAAACACATAGGAGTTACAGTCGGTTATGTCTGTGAAATCTGCTAAATCTGAGCGGCTTGTTTTTTTATACTAAAACAAAGCTACTGGGTTGTCCTTTTTCCTTTGGGTTGTTGGATGCACCCGGGACCTGATTATAGCACTAACATTGATAATAAGAAATGATTCTTAGATTAATTTCTGAAGGATCAGTGAGTTCTGAAGTAACAGCTGCTAAAAAATTCTGCTTTGCCATCACACGAATAAACTACATTTTAAAAGTATGACAATAGAACACTGATATTTTATATAGTAAAAATTAATGCAAATTAATGCATTTGATCAAATTATTGAAACCTTGGTGAGCATAAAAGAATTTTTTTCAAAAAAAGAACACCATCACATTTTGAACTGAACATTGAATGCTGGGTTTCATTGTGATATTTTAAAGCTTGCAGTTGTGAGATATTGAAAAATAGTCTCAATTGTGAGATATAAAGTCGCGATCATGAAATAAAGGTTCATAAATGACCTTCCATATGTTTCTAACCTCCTCTTTGTGCAATTTACGTTCCTAAACTCAATTTTTAGTTCCTTTTCATGTCACAAAACACTGTTTCAGTGAAGTTATGGCTTATTCACTGGTCATTTTTTTTAAAAATTGACGGCACTGTTTAAATACAAGTATAAATCTAGAGGTCTTTTTCTCTTTGCTCATAAACTTGATTCACCGCTGTCATTGCTTTCCCGGTGAGCTTGCTATACTCTCTGAGAAAGCTGAAGGTGAATAAGGTTAGAAATAAAAGCAAACTGTTTCTTAACCTTTGGTTTATCACAGTTATTCTCCAGGTTCAAGTTGCAAAAGGTTTTGACGGTGACATAAATTACTTTATTGATGGGCTGAGTAAAGGATGCAACTTGTTGTATTTATGACATTGCATGCTTGTTAATTTAATACCTCTTTGTAAGCCAAGATTGCCTTTCTTTGTTTCAGTGGCAGCAGTGGGGGCAGCGGAGGTCGAGAGAACAGCAGTAATAGTATGGGAATCCCTCTGGCTGTGCCAACACCTTCCCCTCCCAGTATGGCACCAGGTGACCGCTCACATTTTACACAGTGGCTATTAGGGCAGAGCGATGAACAATATCATATCAAGATGATCAAATTTATGTCTAAACATATTGTTGGCCATATCGCACAGCCCTAATGGCCATGCAAGTTATTTTGGTCATTCCTCCCATCCCTGATTGAGTCATCTATTTTTTTTTTTTGCACTTACCTACTGTGACTGTCCTTTTCCTCTGTCCTGTCTCAGTAGTTCCTCCAGGTCCAGGTTTGGGCCCAATCCCGATGTCTCAGTTTGGAACAATCTCCCGGCAGATCTCCAGACACAATTCCTCCACCACTTCTTCCTCTGCCTCTATGGTGTCAGCCACTGGCACTTACCGGCGCGCTCCTGCCAGCTCCTCGCAGTTCTCTGTGCCTCAACCCCACCTGAACGGGGGTCCAGCATACCCCCAGAACACAAGTGAGTTCAGTTTTTTCACATTAGGGAGAGATATTTAGAAGCCCTAAAATGTATTTGGTCACTTGAAGTGAATAGTAAATCCAAAAATGCAAATTTGCTGTTAATTTTCTTACCCTCAGGTCATCAAACATGTGTGTTTTTTTCCTTAAGTAGAACAATAAAGCACATTTTTAGCTCAAACCATGGTCCTTGATTCATATAATGCAAGTCAATGGCTACCATCAATTTAAGAGTCTCAAAAAGCATATCAAGCAACACGAAATTAATAACCGTGGTTCTTGATAATATGTTAAGGTCTTATGAAGTGAAACAATCGGTTAGTGCAAGAAACTGAACATTATTTACAACACTATCCGTAGTCTCAGGCTAGGATCAGGTGAGTTTATTAACTTTATATGCTTTAGACATGTAAAACATCAGTGTTTCATTTCATTAGTGGGCACTTTTATAATGTAATTGTGGATATGTTACGTCATTGCATGATTTCGTAAACAAACTGATGAACCTGTTCATTGAAATTAAATGTCTGAAAGAACAAGCTCACTGAAAAGAATCAGACTTCCTTGTTTGCTTTGGATTACTGTTAATAATGTTGTAAATAGTCTGATGATTTCTGCCGTATCTGGTGTCCGCTATGGGATTTTCTTGAGAATGTATATTGAATGTTTTCTTTTAATTTTATTTTTTACAAATCTTATTTATTTATTTTTATTAATATTATAATTTATTTATTTTATTTTTATTTTTTGTGTGTATGTGCTATTGCCCTTCACTGATTCTTTGAATACAAGCTGATGGATGGTTGTATATTCTGCTGTAAGACACCCATACCACTGTTTTGTTACTTTCAAATAATTAATAAAAAAAAAAATAATAATAATGTTGTAAATGATGTATAGTTTCTTGCACAGACCGTTCATTTCGCTTCATAAGACCTCAATATATCTTTAGGAGCCACAGGTACTAAGTTTTTTCTTGTCTGATATGCTTTTTTGGACTCTGTAAGTGGCATTAAGACTTGTATGGCTTAATATAACGTAAATGATGTCTCTTACCGAGATATTTCTGAAAGATTAACCCATGAAAGACTTGCATTATATGTTTTATACATATTTTGGACTATGGGGGGGGCACCATTATTTTAATTACATCAGATGGTTGCACTCGGTGAGCTACTGGTGCTACCTGTTGTATAAGCAATGGTATAGTTGTAATTTTCAGTCAAAGGTCAACAAGAAGAGCGATGCAAATCGTCACTGCTTTCCTAGCGATAGGAAGAGGAGAAAAGAACAGGAAGATGCCTGTGGACGAATAAAACTTACTAAAGACCTGCGTCTTTGTTCTCTCTACTTTAGGCCTTATGCCTTTGAGACTTTTAGTAGACCACAGCTACTGAAAGAGCTCACAAATGGCAGAGACAAGAAACGCTAGATGCCATCCTGGTAGGATGTAAACATGCCGACGCTTGTCATGATGCCGCAGCCACTGAATGAGTTTCTCAGCGTGAATTTTACTCTATCCGGGGGCATCTAAATGAAAGTAAAAGTGAAAATCTATCGTACAGCATTTAGTTTAGGCCTACGCTTGTATCCATCACATCCATTTCATGGGTTTTCTACTACGTTTCCGCAAGAGCCATGCAAGTCTTAATATGAAGGGTTCCCATTTAACAGCAAATTTTCATTTTTGCGTGAACTATACCTTTAATTTGCACTTTAAAATGCTTGAATGTCATCACGTTAGATAAAGCGTGTAATTTCTTGGCCACTAGCAGCACCAATCACTTCTCTGTAATAAATGAGGTTACTAGCAACTAGTAACCGATGATCTGCTTGCTTTTCTGCTGTTCATCTCTTCATGTCACAATAACTCACAACGGCTTTTGCCTTCTGTCTGTTTATCTGTCTGTGTGTAACTCTTTGGGCTTGTTTTTTTTGCTTGTTATCATTTGTCTGTCTGGCTGGATGTGTATAAATGTGTGTGCATCTACGCTCCGTGTGACTCCAGTGTCTGTCGCTCCACCACCTCCTCCCATGGCGCAGCTGACGCCCCAGATTCCTCTCACTGGCTTTGTGGCCAGAGTTCAGGAGAACAGTGAGTAATGCACACAGAAGCATAGCTTAGATCTTCACATATGGTCTCCATTCACCTATTTGCAGCCTGCACTGTCTGAAATATTCTCTGAACCTAAAATTTTGTATTTAATATTTGTATTAATATAGATATTTTAAAGGGATAAGAGTTTAAACTGTAATAAAATATAATAATATAGTATTTTATTGGTGGTGCTTTCTAAGGTAAACACGACTGTTACTACTGCTCATATTTACGGTCAATGACAATCTATTAATTTCATTTATTTAGAAGTACATGTCATACATATAATGACTTGAATAAATGTTTTTTTCAACATTCAGCATTCACACTTCTGATATCATAATGTGTTATTGGCTTCTGTTGTTATTATTTCTTATAAAGAATGTAACAACCATTGATCCTCTAAGGAATTATAGTATACGTGTATGAAATTGTATTGTTTAAAAAAATCTTTGTTGTACCTGGTAATCATTTGATTGCATTTGTGCCATCTCCAATATTAGAAGTATTTGTAAATTTAGGATTCTGACTTTAAAACTTAATTGTGTCATAGATGATGTCATAGTGAGGGCTCCCCCCCCTCTTTGTCCTCCAGTAACAGACAGCCCGTCTCCACCCCCTCCTCCTCTACCTGAGGACACGCCCATGTTTGAGGAAGCAGCTCCGCCCCCTCCACCTCCACCTGTGGATTATGATGAAGAAGATGCAGCTCTGGTGCAGTACAACGACCCTTATGCTGATGGAGACCCCCACTGGGCCCCAAAATCCTACATAGAGAAGGGTAAGAGAGCGCCCTCTATCAACAAGTTGCGGTTTTCTCCTCCTTCAGGGAAGGACTGCCAGATTTGTCAAAGTACTTTTTAATTCATTTTTTACAGTTTTTGTTCTTTGTTTTGAATTGAGAATGGCTTTTAAATTCAAATTGTGATGGTAAATAAGATGCAGGTAGTTAGATGGATGAATAGATCGATAGATAAACAAATGATAGATGGACAGATAGACAGAATAGGTGGATGGATAGGTAGAATGAATGTTGGACAGACGGATGGATAGATGGATAAATAGTAAGACAAATGGATAGGCAGATAAAAAGACAAATGGATAGGTAGATGGATGTATAGATAGATGGGTAGACGGGTAGATTAACAGACAGAAAGGTAGATAGATAGACAGATGGATAGGTGGGTGGATGGATAGACGGGTAGACTAGATGGATGGATGGATGGATAGATGGGTGGATAGATGGGTGGATAGACAGTTGGATAATTAGACAAGGATGGATGGAAGGACAGACAAGACAGATGGACGGATAGACTAGATAGATGGGTGGATAGACAGATAGACAGGTGGATGGACACAGCTGGATAATTAGACAAAGATGGATAGACATGTATAGATAGATGGATGGATGGATAAACAGGATAGATGGGTGGATAGACAGACAATTGAATAGATAATTAGACATAGATGGTTAGATAAATAGATAGATGGATGGGTAGGCAGTTGGATAGATAGGTGGATGGACAGATAGACAGAATTGATGGACGGATAGACTAGATAGATGGGTGGATGGACATATAGATGAGTGGATAGACAGATAGATATGTGGATGGACACAGCTGGATAATTAGACAAAGATGGATAGACATGATGTATAGATGGATGGACGGATAGACAGGATAGATGGATGGATAGACAGACAATTGAATAGATAGATAATTAGACATAAATAGATGGTTGGTTGGATGGATGGATGGGTAGGCAGTTGGATAGATAGGTGGATGGACAGATAGACAGAATAGATGGGTGGATAGACAGATGGATAGGTGGATGGACACAGCTGGATAATTAGACAAAGATGGATAGACTGATGGTTAGGTGGATGGATTGATAGATAAATAGATTGGTGGATAGACAGAATTGAATCGATAGGTGGATAATTACACAAAGACGGATGTATGGATAGACAGATGGATAGAGAGATAGGTGGATAATTAGACAAAGATGGATGGATAGACAGACAAATGGATAGGTGGATGGATAGACATGATGTATAGACAGATAGATGGACAGACAGACAGGACAGATGGGTGGATAGACATACATTTGAATAGATAGGTGGATAATTAGACAAAGATGGATGGATAGACATGATTTATGGATGGATAGACATGATTTATAGATGGATAGATAGATACAGACAGACAGATGTTTAGACAGTTGGATACTTGGGTGGAGTAATTAGACAAAGCTGGATAGATAGAACGACAGATAGATGGATGGATAGACAGGGTAGATGGGTGGATAGACAGACAATTGGATAGATAGATAGACAGACAGACAGACAGTTGGATAGATAGACAGACAGACAGTTGGATAGATGGATGGATAGACAGGATAGATAGATGGATGGGTGGATAGACAGTTGAATAGACAGGTGGATAATTAGACAAAGATGGATGGATGGATGGATGATGGACAGATAAAAGTGTTTTTAACGCATATCATTCAAACTGTGTCTCCTCTGTTTCAGTGGTGGCCATCTATGACTACACAAAGGACAAAGATGACGAGCTGTCCTTCATGGAGGGCGCCATCATCTACATCATCAAGAAAAATGATGACGGCTGGTTCGAGGGCGTGTGTAATGGTGTGACCGGACTGTTTCCTGGCAACTACGTGGAATCCATCATGCACTACGCTGACTAATGCTAAATCCCAGAGACACCATACAATGCAGCCAATCAGTTACAAACATTGCAAAGTGCATTAGGATATGACTGAATGTTCGTTTTCGTCCAATCGCCAATGTATCCAAGCATCTGCAGTGCTCACTCTTTGAAGAGACGGGGCTCGTATCGCCTCTACAGAGAATATGAAAAGAAACAAGTCTCAGTGCTTTCTGGTTAGGTTGCCTCATGTATTTTGTACATATATTACAGTGAGACGTCGCCTGTAGGCTGTTGCTAGTGTTTGTTTTTGTGCGTGTTTTGTCATTGTATAGAGACCCGTATTTGCCAAGTGTCAGCTAGGGCTAGTTAGTTTTGTTTTTTCCATTTTTTTTTTTTTTTTTTTTTTTACTGTCAAGCTCTTCCTTTACGTGAGGAGAAAATGTTTGAATGTCATTTCTGAAATAATATTATGCCCGGGAAATAATTAGGCACAAATATAAAAATGACAATTACGTCTTTACCTACGTTTCGCCTTCTGGATTTGCTAATATTTTTTTTTATAATTTTACCTCATGACTAAAGTAAGGGAAAAGACAGATGCAGTAATAAACCTGTCAAGAACATGCCCACACTATATATATTTCACCCCGAAAAAAAAAAAAAAAAATAATGCTAATAGCAAATGATACTTTGCTCCTAGATAATGCCTATTTTTTACATTACGGCATTATTTTCCATTACAATTAAGCACATTTTCCCTAAAATTCTTCTTACCCTATTGCAAAAAAAATCTCATTCCTTTAATGTGATAAAATAATATATTATTTCAATTGTTTGTATGCATTATGGTAGCCTTCCTTCTACTGCCACGAATTTAAGTATAAAAAAATGTATTACAGTATGATAATCAATAATGGGAATGATAAAAAAAAAAAAAGTAAAATGCCTACATTACATGCAAAAATTCTAGATGGTCCTACAGGCTTCGTTTCTTTTATGCAAAACAATTATTTTTTTGTTTTGTGACCTAGACATGTTTTCATGAGATTCACCCATATACTGTGAGTTTAAACTGTGCCAAGCTGGTCTTTGATGGTGTTTTTGTTGAAACTGCTGAAGTATTGTGAACTTTATTATGTTGCACTGAGCGGGCGACTCTAGCATTGCCCACAGATTCAGATTTGTTACATAAAGTAGCAGAAATCAGTTTTGTCATTGTATATTTCATGTAGGGGGGCCATGCAAAGCTGAATTTGTCTTTCTGTTTTGAGCAGTTCAGAGGTTTTGCTGAATTTAGATGATAATCCATAGATTTCATGGGGGGGGAAAAGAATCTAGTGTATAGTACTGATGAATGTGAGCTCATAACTGTTAGCATGGCACAAACATCAAGATGATTCTGGTTTCTGGTTTTTAGAAGCGTCTCAAACTGCTGTTGAAGGCGAGCAGTGTTTTAATTTATTTAATCCGATGAAATATCTGTGAGAATGTAACTCACATAGAGCTGTTTGAACAATGACCACTTAATGTTAAGCATTGCAAGGCCTTGTCATATGATGTGCAAGTGATCTGTAATTTAAATGTTTCTTTGCAGATGATCTGCAAATAATATAATCTCTATTATCGTTTTGTATATATAATCTGTTTTTCTTTTTATGTACAGTCTCTTTTTATAATAAAGCACTCTCCTGTGCAACACATTGTGGTAGATGTGTTTAGGTGCTGGAAGACAAAAAATCAAGTTTACATACACCTTGGAAAATCTGCAATATGTTAATTATTTGACCAAAATAAGAGGGATCATGCAAAATGCATGTTTTTTATTTAGTACTGACCTGAATTAGATATTTAACATAAAAGACATTTACATATAGTCCGCAAGAGAAAATAATAGTTGAATTTATAAAAATAACCCTGTTCAAAAGTTTGCATATGGTTGATTCTTGTTTTTGTTTTTTTTCGTTTAGTGATAGTTGTTCATGAGTCCCTTGTTTGTCCTGAACAGTTAAACTGCCTGCTGTTCTTCAGAAACATCCTTCAGGTCCCACAAATTCAGTTTTTTTCAGCATTTTTGTGTATTTAGACCCTTTCCAACAATGACTGTATGATTTTGAGATCCATCTTTTCACACTGAGGACAACTGAGGAACTCATACGCAACTATTACAGAAGGTTCAAACGTTCACTGATGCTTCAGAAGGAAAAACAATGCATTACGAGACAGGGGTGAAAACTTTTGAACAGAATGAGGATGTGTACATTTATCTTTTTTTTTTTTTTTTTCATTTTGCACTGCCCTTCAAAAGCTACAGAAGATACTTACATGTTTCCCAAAGGACAAAATAAGTTAAATTTACCCTGATCTTCAAATTCTAAAAGTTTTTACCCTCGGCTCTCAATGCATCATTTTTCCTCCTGGAGCATCGGTGAGCGTTTGAACCTTCTGTAATAGTTGCATATGAGTCCCTCAGTTGTCCTCAGTGTGAAAAGATGAATTCTTTCATTGTTGGAAAGGATTCAAATACACAAAAATGCTAAAAAACCAAAGAATTTGTAGGACCTGAAGGATGTTTAACTGTTTAAGGCAGTTAAACTGTTCTGGATGAACAACACTTTTAAAAATAAAATCAAGTGTATGTAAACTGTTAAACAGGGTAATTTTAATAGATTCAACTATAATTTTCTCCCGTGGACTCTATGTAAATGTCTTTTATGAGAAATATCTTACTCAGGTCAATACTAAATACAAAATAACATGCATTTTGTATTTGCATATTTGCTCATGCGTATTTGTACTTTTTGCAGATTCTGCAAGGTGTATGTAAACTTTTGACCTCAACCGTATATTCCATTCTTTGTTACCAACATCTTAAAGCAAATTAAACATTACATTACGACAGGGTTTTCCACACTGGGGTTCGTAAATTAACTGCAGGGGTTTTTTGAGTTGACGAATACCTAAAAATCTAAAAATTAAACACTTAAAAATAGTAATACTGTTTATCTCTATGTCAATATGAACATTATCTGACCTCAGGGGAACTTAAAGTAAATATTTAACGTCTAAGGGGTTTGGCTGACAATTGCCATGTATTCTTTTAGGTATGCATGTGTGGATTACACTGTAAATGATGCGAATTTGTGCATTTTAATTTGTTTGAAAAATTAAAAGCCTCCCAGAGACATAATTACATGGTTAAATGTTTGAGTTACAACAATAATCAAAATGTGTTCATTTGAAAGTTGAGGGAAAAAGCAAACATCAAAATGCTTTTTAAGATTTGACATGTAATCCTTTGCAGTCGATAGAAAACCTATTGATAGGGCAAATCAATACATTATGAATAATTTACTTCAATTGTGTCAATATGTAATCATGCAATTTATAAAAAATCAATAATTCAGATTACATGTACCTCGTTACTATTCAGATACCAGCTACTGTCCTACCAGGATATTAGCAGGACATTAACACCTACTGACTATGTCTCAGCTAGCGGTAAAATCTTTTTTGCCAGTTTGAAAGAAAACATTTAATTCTCCGTTAAAAATTCCCACCACCACATCACTGAAAGAATCTGTTCATCTAAATGGACAGCAGAGGGTGATGTGGGTCTGAAAAGAAAAATTATTTTCTATCCCGATTGCAATCCTTGGTCACTATTAGTGAGTTTTTTCCCCCTATAAATGAGAAAGTTTGATTCTGTATGCACAAAATTAAAAGTAGCCACAGGCTGCTTTCTTCTCCTCAATTAATTTGTGTGTTTCCATACAGGAAACCAGAAGCTGTAAGTATAACAGTTTGAGTGATGCGAAATATAAACATTTTTCATGTGTCATCAGGGCTTGCTTTTACAGAAGCATTAAAATTAGGAATGCAGAGAAAAATTAAGACACAAAATGAGTCAAAAAAGAAGTCAGACAAAAGTGAACGCCGGTAAAGGTTGTTGTCATTCAGCTTATACTGTATATAGGACATTCTACAGAACTGGTTTAAAGTCAAAACTTAAAAAACATGTCTTTTTCTACATCTTTTCTATGTATGCAAATTGTATAATATCCTTCTAGTAATTGTGAAGTTAATTCTCATAATGTATTTTCAGAAAGTTTTGGAATATTTGTCCTCTTCCCAAATGTATCACTATCAAAACACAGTAATTTATAATTTAATTAGAAGGGTTATAAAGACATATTAAGATTTTGCTTACATCTTCCTTGTAAATATATTTTGTGCTATTTTATCACAAAGTTTTCATAGTTAAATCAATAACAATTAGAATTTTAACAATATTTCAAGTGTAATTTAATTCTATTTTGGAATCAAATTTTTCTGTTGTAAAAGGCATAAAGTTAATCATACTGATTTTTAAACATAAGGATTCATTAGTTTGAATATACTGAACCTATATCATAACATCTTAGTTGATAATTCAGTATACTTTATTTTTGACAAAACATCCCTTGTTTCAGTCGTGACTACATATTTTCAGTAGTGACAGTAACGTTTTGGTAGTGACCAAATCACAATACATACTAAAATACTACTAAAGCATACTAAAATAATAAAAAAAATAGCGTAACTGTACCGTTTTTTTGTTTTTTTCCACAAATAAAGGATTTTGTAGTCTCTTGTTACTATCAAAACGATGAGGTTTTGACCATTTCGGTAGTGAGTATTTTAGGGAATAACATCTCAAAAAACAAGGATGACACTACTGAAACTTTACAAAATGTTTTGGTCGTGACTGTTTCGGCAGTGACAATTTGAGATACTTTTAGTTAGTTACTAAGGGTTAGCTAGCACAGTTCTGAACAGTTGTACACGTATAAAAACTAAATGTTATGGATTAACTCCCAAAAAAAGTTTAATTGCAGAAATTGCAAAGGTGTTTGGTAGTGATGTTCCTTAAAGACTCCAGGGACACATGAATATTTCCTGATTATAAATGTAGGAATGTAGTTAAAATCAATCTTAGCCAATTAACTAAAACAAAAACTACACTGTTTCGGTAGTGACGTAAAAATGCATGACATTTTTTTTACATGAAGTTTCATGATTTACAAAGAAAACATAATTTCTTTTTGAACTTCACTTTTTTTTTTAAATCAAAGAGATATTTTTTAAAACAAAAATGGAATACTTTTTTCAATTTTGTTTTCGTAGTTAAAATTTAAGGGGTTAGGGTTTACTAATATTTTTTTAAATGATCTAGAAAGGATCTTAGTATTCATCTACAATTTGAATTCTTTAATGCTTTTTAAATTTGTTTTTTGATTGTGGGACAGCAGTTTGCACCAATTCTATAGAATATATATATAAAGTTACTTTTATTTAAGTTTTTTTGACAGGAAATGACACAGGCTTCTTCCAAAAGATAATAAGACGATGTACAAGAGGCATCATTGAAAAAAAAATATTTCTCAGCTTTTATTTACATTTGAACAAAAAGTGGCATGTCCAAAATTATTCATACCCTTCTCAATAATCAATAGAAAAGCCTTTATTGGCTACTACAGCAGTCAAACGCTTCCTATAATTGCTGACCAGCTTTTTGCATGTCTCCACTGGTATTTTTGCCCATTCATCTTTAGCGATGAGCTCCAACTCTTTCAGGTTGGAGGGTCTCCTTGCCATCACTCTGTTCTTTAGCTCCCTCCACAGATTCTCAATTGGATTTAAGTCAGGACTCTGGCTGGGCCACTGCAAAACGTTAATGTTTTTGTCTTCTAACCATTTCTTCACCACTTTTGCTGTGTGTTTTGGGTTGTTGTCGTGAGAGCCCAGATTCATCAGGATGGCCTTGGTGGTGATCCTTGGATTCTTTTTTACCTCTCTCACTATCCTCCTGGCCAGCACAGGTGTCACTTTTGGCTGCCGACTACATCCTCTGAGATTTTTCACAGTGCGGAACGTCTTGTATTTTTTAATAATACTTTGCACTGTAGCCACTGGAACTTCAAAACATTTAGATATGGTCTTATAGCCCTTTCCTGACTTGTGAGCAGCCACAATGTGCAGCCGCAGGTCCTCAGTGAGCTCCTTTGTCTTAGCCATGACTGTCCACAAACCAACAGCAGAGAACTGCTATTTTTCACCTGTTGAGTTGATTAAAACAGCTGTTCCCAAAGAATCAGGGTAATTAGGATGCTTTAGAACAGCTTGGACTATTTGGAATGGTATAGAACTTTGGATTTTTTCCATAAACTGTGACAGTTTGCAAAGGGTATGAATAATTTTGGACATGCCACTTTTTGATCAAATGTAAATAAAAGCTGAGCAATATTTTTTCTACAATGATGCCTTTTGTACATCATCTTATTATCTTTTGGGAGAAGCCTGTGTCATTTCCTGTCAAAAAAACTTGCTGGTTGAATAAAAGTAATTTTAAGTCAGAATTTGCCAGGGGTATAAATAATTTTGGGCTTGACTGTATATATATATATGTGCTCTGGACTGGATGCACAGGCTGCTTAGTTGTCTTATATATGATTTAGTAAGAGAGTTCATGACAGCTTGTGTTCCCAAGTTCCAGCTTTATAAACAAAACTTAATGTGCAAGCTTAAGGCTTGGCTGAATTTCTGATGAAAACTGTTTTATAGCTGGGAGGGATCTTACTTTAGTACTCATGGAAAGGAAGCAATATAATCTGGTATTTATTTTGATGAATCATTAGGACATTGTTTTCATTAGTGTTCATGAAAGTGCAACAAAGAGTCTGCCAACTGCATTTACAAGAATAAACATTTTCAAATAGAACGTAGCCTAGGGTTTTCTTACAATAATTGATTAAAAACAAAATATCAAAGTAAGATGTGTAATTTAGTAGAGTGAGTGAATCACTTAGGTAACAGGATACTTTGTGATGCATGGCGCAATTTGTAAATTGCATGCACACCACAGCATTTATAATGCTACAGCTCATTTGAATTAATTCATCAAGTATAAGAAATGTGAAAGAAGCTTACAATAAACTGAAACTAAAATGCACTGGATTATTCAATTAAATAATGTCCAAAATAAGTCTGTAAGATTTATATTTACCATGCAGTCATGCAAAGAACACAGTCAGTATATAAAAAGAATATATTGACTGCAAATGCAAGGCAAAAACAGACATCCATAAGGCTTTAATGAGCACTTTGAAGAGAGAGGACAACATCTATTGTTACCATATGAAGGTGAAAACAGTGGATGTAAACAGCCAGGTCTGGTTTCTCCTGTGTTGCCAAGAGCTCAGCAGCAACATCTGTTTGTTCTAGTGGGGAATCTTCGAGATCCTGGGTTGAGGTGTTTCTGAGCCTTCTGTTGACCACATGCTCTGGGAATAAAATGCATGCACTATTACAAAAAAATATGGAAAGAAACACTTAGATACAATTGTTTAAATAACCAAGCAGATGCATTTAGCTTTAAAATGTATGAATAAAATGCAAATGGTTACAAATATTATTAGATCACATTATATTCAGTATTTAGTGTGCTTGTGTAGGTCTATGCAGTGCATCTGGCAGATCAAACAGTAGCTGTTACATGAAAAGACATAAATGGGATGCAAACATGTAATTCATTCATACACAATTACACATCAGTTGCATTTAAGAGGTGTGCATGATTAGACGTATACGTGCGGGAGCTGTTCTGGTGGTTTTCAGAAGTAACACCGGAAGCTTTAAATGATCCTACAGCAGGTTATGGCTGGCAGATGAAAACAAACACATGTCGGTTGTAATTAAAGATGTTGGTTGTAATTACAGATGCTTAAGTGTAGACGTAACCGTGTACTAGCATGTTAAAGAGCTCAAATGATGATTGTATTCCTATTGATGTATTTTGAGAAAAATGTTAAAAATACACTACCATTTAAAGGTTTGGGATCTGTAAGATTTTTAATGTTTTTTAAAGTCTCTTATGCTCATCAAGGCTGTATCTATTTAAATTTTTTGAAATATTATTGCATTTGAAAATAAGTTTTCTATTTTATTATACTTTGAAATATAATTTATTCCTGTGAAGCAAAGCTGAATTTTCAGCATCATTTCTCCAGTCTTCAGTGTCACATGATCCTTCAAAAATCATGTGACCTTGGACCACAAAACACAAAACAGATACAACTATTTGAAAATCTGGAATCTGAGGATGCGAAAAAATCGTAATATTGAGAAAATCGCCTTTAAAGTTGTCTAAATGAAGTTCTTAGCAATGCATATTACTAATCAAAAATTAAGTTTTGATATATTTACTGTAGAAAATTTACAAAATATCTTTATATGACCTTTACTTAATATCCAAATGATTTTTTGCATAAAAGAAAAATTGATAATTTTGACCCATACAATGTATTTTTGGCTATTTGCTGCAAATATACTCATGTTTCTTAAGACTGGTTTTGTGGTCCAGGATCACATATGCTGATTTATAATCAGTGTTGGAAACAGTTGTGCTGCTTAATATTAACCTGTGATACTTTTTTAGGATTCTTTGAGAAATAAAAAGTTAAAAAGAACAGAATACAATTAAAATATAAAATAAAAATAGACATTTTGTGTTACAATATACACTATTGAAAAGTGTTTTTCCCTTTTTTTAAAGAAATTAATTCAGCAAGGATGTGTTAAATACAAAAACATTTTCATTTTGACTAAATAATGTTCTTTTTAATTTTTTATTCATCAAAGAAAAAATTAACTATCACAGGTTCCCATAAAAATATTAAGCAGCACAACAGTTTTAACACGAATAATAAATCAGCATATTAGAATGATTTCTGAAGGATCTTGTGACACTGAAGACTGGAGTAATGACTGAATAAATCAGAGCTATTTCACAGAAATAAATTATATTTTAAAAAATATATTAAAATAGGAAACCAATATTAGAAATGGCAATAATATTTCACAATATTACTGTTTTTTCTGTATTTTTGATCAGCTTTGATGAGCATAAGAGACTCCATTTAAAAAAAAATAATAATAAAATCTTACTGATTTCAAACTGTTAAACAGCAGTGTATACCATTTACATAATGTTAAAATACAAAGAATTGGGAAGATAAATTTCAGTAAAAAAAACAGTTGCTGATAGCCATTGACTTCCAGAGTTCCATATTTTTTCCATACTATGAAAGTCAATGGGGAACGGCAACCAGTGTTGGGGAAAGTAACTTTTTTTTTTTAAAGTAATGCATTACAATATTGCATTACTCCCTAAAATTATGTTACTTAGTTACTTTATAGAAAGTATAATGTGTTAACAATACTTTTGTGTTACTTTTTAAATCTGGGCAGGGCTTGCTTGTTTTTTTTTTTTATATATATAAAAAGTTCTATTTTTAGCAAATGTAAAAGCCCTTTCACACCAAAAAGTGAAATTAATAAACCTCAGGGTGAAGGAAAAGTAAATTCACACTCTTCAGCAATAAAAAAACAATGAATGCTAGTAAATCTAAAGTCATTTTTGCTTATTAGTATGGTTGAACTGGATCAATCAAAGGTCAGCAGTAAAGACAATGGTTAATAAAATGGGATTTATAAATGATACATAAATGATATTTATGTTCTTAAACATTTAATTATCGCAGCTTTGTATCGTATTCTGAATTTGCATTTCATTTTCATTTGTTTTAATTCATTTTGATGAATCTGTTTTTTTTGTGAGTGAGTGAGATGAATTAATGCATGTTCACATTTGGTCAAGAACTACAGTAACTATCAGCGCACACAATGCCTCTGTACTTCTGATTTCTCTCAACATGGGGACGGGAGACTTGTCAGTCAATAAATGGGAAAACAAAAAAAATGGCGCTAGTTATTTGAAAAAGTAACTCAGATATTTTCTTGTAAATTACAAAAAGTAATGCGCTACTTTACTAGTTACATGAAAAAAGTATTTTGATTATGCAATTTACATAACTTGTTACCAACAGTGCCAGCAACTGTTTGGTTACCAACAACATTACAAAACAACAACATTAATAATAATAATAATAATAATAATAGATGAGAATGGTGATGCTTAAAATTCTCTTTTCAATTATGAAAGCAACTTTTGTGTCCATCAAATGCATGATAAAGCTATATTTTTTACATTTACATGCACTGTTAGACATTTCTGTAATTTCTACAGTTATTTACTGTATATCACCCAGTATAAAACAGCAAATTCCCTTTAAAGTAAATAACTGTATTTCCCTTTGCATCATGGGAATTTTCTGTGACGTCAAACACCACATACAGAGACTAACTGTATTTAAAAAAAATGCTGTATACTACTGTATTTGCGGTAACGACCTCTTTGGCGCCACTCCATTGAGATAATTATTTTCCTCATTTATTACATTTGGACTGACAGGATTTTGCGCTACAGGAGTTTATCCTTCGTGTCAGAAACAGCGCGAGTGAAACAGCGTGCTTAGAGTACTAATATACTGGGCAGGGGCGGACTGGCCATAGGGAGCACCGGGAGAATTCCCGGTGGCCTGGCAGGCAATTTGGCCCGCTGCCCTACAATTTATTATTATTTTTTTATATATTGTTGTTGTTGTTGTTGTTATTGTTGCCTGCCGAATGTACTAAAATTATTATTTTCCATTCCATTATCCATTCGGTCACGAAACTAATAAATCATGTGTCGGTTAATCTTGACTGGTAACGCGATTCGCCTCGTGCGCGCGCTCTGCGCATCCGCCAAAAGTGCGCGACACTCGAGAACGGACTGGAAGCGCCAAGCCAAGGTAAAACAGAGAGGCAACTCTCCTGTTCAGGAGTCAAGACTTAAAGTGCAGGTCAGTTACAGTATCTATTATAATCTAATCTAAATAAATATTATAAAATAATCTAAATAGACAAGTGTAGTTTTGTCTTATTTACTTAGTTAAGCATTAAACTGTTAGCAAATGTTAGCAGTAGCAGTCAATTACTGCAAAATTAACAAAAGGACATAATTACTATTGCAAAGAGTAGGAATTTAGCAGACAAATATTTACATTGTTTTAAAAAAGTTTTCAAGGGAGCTATAAGGCAGGCATAGTATCTGTAGTAACTCTGGTTATACAATCAAGCAACCCAGTATTGCATCAAACTACCAAAAAACATGGTTACTATACTTTTACCATAGGCCTAAAATACCTTGGTTAATTTTCATTAGGACAAAACATGACTCTTGATAATGCTAACACGGTCAGTTTTAAGATTTTTCTATAAAGATATATTCAAGATGTAGCAATTATTGTTTTCATTTTGACATTTAGGCAAGATAAAACAATAACAAATGATCCTAATGTAATACTTAAATGTAGGCCTATACTATGTGCAAAATAAATTACAAGGAGGTGGTTGTTTTGCAACAAGGTGGAGATGTGTTCTTGAAAAAGTGACAGGTACAAGAAAATTAGTGAAAAAAGAAAACACACATAAGAGAGAGAGAGATGTCAGGGTAAAAAGAAGAGATTAAAAAGGATATTTTAATGTGAAGATGATGATGGCCATACAAACAATATTGTTGTCTGTGGATTCCAAATTTGGTGTGGATGTATAGGATGGCCTGGATGAATGTGAGATTTCCCGGCCTGAAATTTTGTCCCAGTCCGCCCCTGATACTGGGGCATCAGTTTACTCTACTGCATCTATTGTGGATAGTATCACGGATTTTAATGGTTTCTATACTGTCTTTTGTCGCGTCGCGCCGCTCGCGTCTGAGGACACGGAACCAGCGGGGCAGAGCCGGGGGGTTTCCCCGGGGATGGAACCCGCGAGCGGGAGAGTTCCGGAGAACATCTGCACTGTGTATTGATGCACCTTACGAGATAATAAGACAAGCAAGCAAGGTGAAAATATATATATATATTTGTATGTCTGTTTGTGTGTGGTTTGTAAGATTTTTGCCCAACAGTTTAACCTAGTAACATTTACTTGTCAACATTATGGTACATAAACCAGGGCTGCCAACATTTGAGTTCAGCTTGGAGTGAGACTTTAGAGATAAATTCATCTATCTGGTGCACTTTGAAAGTTCACAATTCAGAGCTCCAATACAGTATCAGTGTGCAAACTAAACAAAGAAAAAAGCTAGTGAATTGACTTGATCTTGAGGTTTAAAGGGGACGCAATCCTCTTTTTAGTTGTGATATGGTGTCTCAGTCTAAATTACTCTCACACTGGTATATTTAGAAACCAAACAAATTAGAATATAATGATAAAAATAATTTTATATTATTATTCTTACGACAGTAATATTGGAAAACAATTCTGCAAAATAAATGAAAATGAGTATTTCACAAGTATGTAATTTTACGTTATTCTACAGTAGGGAAATTACAATACTTTTGTCGTAATTTCTACACTTGCAAGCAGGGCCTAAAACTTTTTTTTGCCATATCTGCCCTTTTAATCATGATACAAACTAAATTTCTTGGTGATTTGAGAAAATTTACCAGCCATAAATATTTTTTCCTGGCCATGAAACTACTACAAAACTATATATAAATTAATTCTGTATAAAAATTAAATGAAATCTATATACAAAACAATAATATTTGGCAGTACATTACTACAGTACCTTACTGTAAACTGAAATACAGTTGGGTACTGTAAATCCTAATTAACAATAAGTTACTGTAAAAACCCTTTGAAATGTCTAACAGTGTGTCTAATACAAAGCAGATTTTAAAATTCTTTATAAATTGACAGCTAAAGCTGACCTGAAAAAGCATCATATTTGGGAACTCTATGGGTTAACTGAGGCTTGGCGAAACCTGTTGCCAATTAAGCGTGTGGAATGCCACATATAGACATTTCCTCAGAACTTCCAGCACAGGTTTCAGACCACATGGTCCCTTCCAGACAGACAATATAACTGCTTTAACAGATTAAAATGCTTGTTTTATTCACATTTTTGCTTTTACAGTTTGGAAACAATTGTCGGAACTGACCATGTGGACAATGTGTTTGGCGCCGCTCTGATACATTCTCTGGATTACGAGAGACCCAAGTTTAAGTGTCTTTAGCATTTTTCTATTAGGCAGTGCACAAGCTGCGATGGAAGCTCAGAGGTTTTTCTTTCTCATCTGTCTGATGATGTGTGGAGGAGACACTGAAAGCACACCTGAAATTTGCACAGGAGCGCACTGCCAAAGGTCTCCGTCCAGATCACCCGAACACCAGAGCAGGTATTCAGTTTATGCTCCAAGACGCCCATCGGTTCCCTACACGGTAATACATCCGCAGCACAGTAGGACTGGCGGTCCGAAAGTAAACCCAAGGACCATCACGGCAGAGGTGTTCAACCCTCAGGGATGCACAGGGGGAGGCTGTCATGGCTCGCCAAGAACATCAAATAATGATACAAAGGAGTGCAAGGGAATCGGATGTAAACTACCTGTAAGGATGCGACAAGATCCCAAACAGCATTCCTGCGTTGGAGATGCCTGCACCACAGGATCAGATGCTGGAAGAAGCAGACTTTCTTTTGTCCATATGCAGGACAGAGCCGAGCAAGTATTAGGGGAATTTCCGGAGTTGGGAACTCGAGGGGGGCCGTCAACTGGAATTCAGTTAACATGCGACATCAAACCAGGTAAACAATGATTAGGTGCTTGGTATTATGATAGCAGTCCTGTGTGTTTCTGTAAAAGAGGTAATACACTTGTTAAATTGCAAACCATGTGAAATTAATTACATGTTGGATTGTTGCCTGCTCCCTCAGCCAGTTTGTAAAAGCATGTCCATTTCATGACAATACAAAAGCATGCATGTTATCAATAATTTAATGCGACTCAAATCTAAAGCATCATTTAAAACAAAAAAAGTCTTGCTCTTTCTTCAATTTTGATCAGGCACGAATGAAGTCCCTTCTGAAGATGCATTGGTGTTGCATTTGCACTTGGCAAAGGGTCAGGATAAACTGGTGGCCCAGTTGCAAGGACAGCAAGCTGAAGTTAAGCAACTTCAGAACACACTGAGAGAACAGCAAAATGCTCTACTAGCCCACCAAAGGGAAATACTGGAGCAACAACGGATTATGTTTGAAAAGATGGAGGAAGTCAAGACCCAATACAACCACTTTCTTGACAGTGTCAAACAGTTATCTGTACAAGGCCCACAGGGCATCATTGAGAGCCATTTGGATGGTCTCCAATCCCAGGCTAGAACCTTTTCTCAGGAGGCCTTTGCAATGCATAAGATGAACATGGATGCTAGTGTTATGGATGCTGACAGACCTCTACTTGGCTGTGGATCCTGCAGAGCAGATGAGTACTGCGACTTTAGTGCAGAAAGGCCACGTTGTGAGAAATGCACTGTTTGCCCTCCGGGATTCTTTCTGGTGGCTCAGTGCTCGATTCACGCTGACAGGATTTGCCAGGTACGTCTTCTTAAGGTTTTTCTGAATTTAAAGGATTAGTTATCTCCTGAATTAAAATTTCCTAATGATTTACTCACCCCATGCCATCCAAGATGTTTATGCCTTTCTTTCTTCAATCCTAAAGAAATTAAGGTTTTTGAAGAAAACATTTCAGGATTTTTCTTCGTATAGTGGACTTCAGTGGTGGCCAGTGGGTTGAAGGTCCAAATTGCAGTTTTAATGCAACTTCAAGGGTCTTATCTAGCAAAAAGATTGGTCATTTTGTATATACTTTTTAACCACAAATGCTTGTCTTGCACTAGCTTTAGTCTTCGCGCATTGTGTAATTACATTGGAAAAGTCATGCATGGTTAGTTCTTTGTTCCTGTTTTAGTTCTTTCTTCCTAATAGTCGACTAACTGTTAGTCAACGTAAAGAGGCTTGGTCGACCAAAATTCAATTAGTCACTTAGTCGCAGAAAAAAAAAATTCCACAGGAAATGGCGAAGTCAAGCAGTCTGTGATGGATAGATCATTAATGGCTGGTCTATGTGGTAATATAGTACATCAGGCAGGAGATCCAAATGCTCGCCTTTCCTTCATCAACCTCAAATATTGATTTTCATAAAAGTATGCGCTATTCAAGTGCGCAGAGTGTGGAAGCTGAATAGTAGCGTGTTCACTGCATGATAGATGGAGGCACTGGTGCATCCTTTTTGATCATTCAGTACATCTTTTGAATCTGTTAAAGACTCTCCATTTATTTGTGTGTACTCACAATAACAACGAAAAATTGCGCTTTTGTAAAATAATTAAAGCAAGGATCCGCTTTCTGCCGCAAAACTTCGAAACTCCATCTATACTTGCCTTACAGACATGAAAAATGTATCTGTAGAGAGTGAAATGTCCACTTTTAAATTAACCAATTCAAATGGGAAAAAAATATTCTTAGATTATGTAATCCACATGAAACATGCATACAGGCACATCACTACTGCAGAGATGACGAGTCAGTGTCGCCGACTTCATCTCTTAAGCCGAAAAGAAAGAAAACACTGTAGTTTACCAATAAATTATTAAAATGTTAATGCAATTTACTTGCTGTTTTTCCCTGACACATTTATAATTATTATATCTATTATATATATATAATTATTACGATGCGTTGTGGCAACAAAAAGTATATAAATTAAAAAGTATATACATTTTATTGTTTTAAAAAAAGAACCAATAATTTCAAGACAAAACCCTTATTCCTCAGCAGGGATCATGTAGAGCCCTTTGAAGCTGCACTGAAATTGCAGTTTGGACCTTCAACCAGTTGGGCACCACTGAAGTCCACCATATGCAAAAAACCTTGGAATGTTTTCCTTTAAAAACTGAAGTAAAAAAGCTATAAATCTCTTGGAGGGTGAGTAAATTATCAGGATTTTGTTTTAATTTGGAAGTGAACTAATCCTTTAAAAAGAATCATAGTGCAATCCCAACACTTGTTGTCACAGCTTGCTGTCAAATGTATTAGCAGTTTTAAGAAATACAAGGTGTAACAACTATAATTGTCCAACAGGACAGAGACGAATGCCTAGAGATACCAAATTTATGTAAGGAACGCAACCAGTGCCTCAACACACCAGGTAAGTTGGCTACCAGACTTCCAGACTTATTTAAAAGGATAGCTGACACAAAAATGAAAATTCTGTCATTAATTTCAAACCGGTAAGACCCTTGTTCATTTTCGGAACACAAATGACTATATTTTTGATAAAATTCGAGAGCTGTCTGACACTGCATAGACAGCAACGTAACTGAAACGTTCAAGGCCCAGAAGAGTAGTAAGTACATTGATAAAATAGTCTATGTGACATCAGTGGTTTAACCATAATGTTATGAACCTACGAAAATACTTTTTTGTGCGCAAAGAAAACAAAAATAACTACTTCTTCTCTTCCGTCCACGAGAGTACCATGACACATGCATTTGGTGCTGCTGACACAGGACCTGGAGTTCTGCCATAGAACCTGGATGCGCTGTGCCTTGTTTACAAGCAGAAGACGATTCAAGCTGTACATAAAACAGTCTTCGTAAACATGTCTGAAGACTTCAACAGAGAGGATGACTTGCAATTTTTTTGCCCAGCCTCACTTATTTGAACCACGATATACATAAAATGAACTAAGAGAGACAAAAGACTTCTGCTTCAGCAGCACCACATGCATGCATTGTGGTAGTCTCATGAAGATTAAAGCAGCGTTAAAGATTTACACAGACGAGAAGAAATTGTTGAATTTTTATTTATTTATTTATTTTTTTTTTTTTGTGCACAAAAAGTATTCTCGCTTCATAACATTATGGACTGTTTTAACAATGTCCTTACTACCTTTCTGGGTCTTGAACGTGTCAGTTGCGTCTATGCAGGGTCAGAAAGCTCTCTGATTTTATCAGAAATATCTTAATTTGTGTTCCAAAAATGAACGAAGGTCTTATGGGCAGAGGCGGACAGTAAGTATTTTTACTCTGCTGTAAAAGTACTTTTCAAGTGTCTGTTTTTCTTTAGAAAACTTTACTTCACAACATTTCAAAGCATAATATTGTACTTTTTGCTGCACTACATTTCATATTAAATATCATTGAATACTTAATAACATTAAAATCTATTACTTTTCTTACTCAATTAAATGTAATTTAAAGATTTACTTGAGTACAAGAAAGTACTACGTTTTTAATGTTCTTAAAGTATTAAAGGTAAAACAAACAACAACTTTTATTTATGAAATGTAGTGCAGTAAAAAGTATAACATTATGCTTTGGAATGTAGTGTTAAGTACAGTTTCAAATTTACTTCAGTAACATAAAAATACTTCACTACTGTCCGCTTCTGCTTCTGGGATTTGAACGACATGAGGGTGAGTAATTAATGACAGAGTTTTCATTTTTGAGTGAACTGTCCCTTTAGAATTTTTGATTCTAAGAGATTAACCGTAGTGCATTGTTTCAGGTGGATTTCGCTGCTCCGGCATGTCGGAGAGAGAAGCAGCCACTGGTATGTGTGGGCACTCTTATTTTTACAGTACTGAAATGGAGGAGTGTCAAGCCTGTACAGAATGTGATTCTCAGCCAATGACGTCCCCATGTTCGGCCTTAAGTGATGCCGTGTGCACCAGCCCCTCTGAAAGCAAACTCTCACAGTCCTGGTCAGGTAACGTTGACCTACCAAAGGGTAGTGAGTTTCCTGAAAAGCAACTTCACATTCGTGGTAACAGCGATGCAAGCCTTCTTTCCTGCACTGATGGTTGGATAGTGCTCCACCAACATGGCCTTGTTTGGGTTGACCATAACCTCGCTTTAAAACACGGCTGCCGCAGTTTTGTTCAAGCATGTTTACGACTGAACGCCAGTGAAGATGAACATCGAGATCTGAGTGGGATGCGTTTGGAACAGCAGGAAGGCAAGTCTCTCCAGAGTGCTAGTGTGAGTGGAGCAACTTCTGTGGAACCAGGTCACGTACTCTACCTTTCGCTCAAGAGCGCCACCAACCAGTGTAGCCAAGACAATGAAGATGTGCATCTTCAGAGCAGCTTAATCTCACCTTTCAGCTTGCTCTGGTTGTCCCATGACACCGGAGCGGTTGCAATGACTGCTCAGGCTGTCGCTTCTGCGCACTACCACACCAACTACCGTCCTGCTTTCCGTACATCATCCATCTCCGACCCCTACATGGTCGGCTTGACCCATGACAATCGAGGGGTGCGCTTTAGAGAAAGTGGCACTGTTAAGTTTGTCCTCCAGCAAGCATTGTACACCATGGGTCAAGCCTGCATCTCTGAAGGCTTCTACTTACTTGCATATGTGAACCACAACGGAAGCAGCGCTGAGCTGACCCGTGCTTTCAAGCCTGGCGTTCACTACAGAGACACATCTATATCTCTGTCAGCAGCCACCGCTGTGGATTCTGGAGATATGCTCACCTTTGAGATCCTCGCACCTGCACAGTGCAATGTGCGCTACTTCGGTGATGACTCTGGGATTAGCATGCTCAGTCTGGTGTGGATCCCTTCAGCCGTGTCTACTGCCTTGTCAGCCTCCGTGTCTAGGAAAGGTCTCCCGTCTGGCGCAGTGCGCAACAAAGCCTTGTTCTTCCATCAGACAAGTCCAGCGGTTCCACAAGTTGCACTTACTGGAACCAAAGATCACAGAGACTTCATCTTTCGGGAAGCTGGGACAGCAAGTGTGGCTTTAGATCTGAGGCTTATCCACTCTTGCAGTCTAATCAAACTCACCTTGCTTCAACAGAGTGGCTCTCAGGGGGTTCAGCCAGCCCCTGTAGCTCAACAGATTAGCGGACATATGCCAGAAGGAAGCATATGGGCAAGTGTGGGACTGAGGGTTTCGTTCCAGGTGCGCAATGGCACTGTGATCTTTGCTACAGTGGACTGTGTGAGAGGGCGCATCAACCAAATTGCATATGATGCCGGAAGTAGCATGTCTATTCTCTGGACAGCTGCATGATCATCGCATGAATCTGGATAGCATGAATCAAGCTAGCATGCTGATCTGTTTACACTCTTTATGCATTTAGAGGATTAGTTCTCTCCTGAATTCAAATTTACTAATAATTTATTTACCACCGTGTCATCAGGATGTTCATGTCTTTCTTTCTTCAGTCAGTCGAAAAGAAATGAAGTTTTTTGAGGAAAACATTCCAGGATTTTTTTACCCATATAGTGGTCTTCAATGGGAGCTAATGGGTTTAAGGTTCAAATTGCAGTTTCAATGCATCTTCAAAGAGCTCTACACGATTCCAGTCGTTGGGTATCGAGAACTGGATCCATTTTAGATCCGGTTACAAATTTAAAAAATAACAGGGTATAGACACGTGCATTTCGATTCCGCTTAATGATTCCTGCATTCGCATTTTAATGTGATTTTTAAACTATTTAAAAGAACTTGCACACTGTTTATGTGCAGTGCACACATCTGAAGCGCGAGCACAGAGAACAGCGATCCCGACGGAGCATTTTTTTGTCTTAAGTGAATGTAAACAGATGAAAAAGAAAACAAATGTTTAACAGTATTTTTAAATCTGTGTTCGGTGTTAAAGAGACAGCCGTCTAATAAATGTGCCGCCTGTCATTAATGTTAATCAAAGAACAAAAAAAATCATTAACTGACTAAATATCTTTTGTGAATTTAATGAGGATTAATCAATATTTTATTTATGAAAAGAAAACTTTGCTTTTAAACTTTTGTTTTTAAACTTTTGATTTCAATTTCTGTACCTGACATTTGTTCAGTTTTATTTATTTCTGCTATTGCTAATTGATTGCTTGATTACTTATTGATTATTGATAATTTATTACTTGTCTTTAACAATTCAATGTTTGAAATTTATATTAGTGTAGATGTTTTTTTCTGTGGTATTTTTTGGTAAATCCATAGGCAAAAGACAGAATAAATATGTTTGACATCTAAATGTTTGACTTGTTAATGGATTTTTTTATCTTATTGGAATCGGAATTAGGAATCGATAAGAATCGGAATCGAAAAGCAGAATCTGAACCGGAATCAGAATCGATAAAATTCAAATGATACCCAACCCTAGGAATAAGGTTCTTATCTGGAGAAACGATTGGCCATTTTCTGAAAAATAAAATTAAAATCTCGCACTAGCTCTGCGATGCATGTCCACGACTTCATGCATTACTAAGGATGTAACAATATTACCAATATCGCTATAGCAAAATTGTCTTTATATTATTGTGGTCACATGATGATATGCAACGATAGGTCTTCCGGGCAAAAGTGTAGTTTTTATAAAAAATATTTCGACTTCTCATTTTAACATAAAAGGTCTTAAAAGTTGTTTTGGGCCATTATGCTTTGACACAGTATCTGTCAAACAAACTAAAACCAAAAGCACAATATGGCTTAATCCCTTAATCAAGTCTGTTTTCGCTGCACGTTTCAAAGCGAAGCACGCACTTCGTTCAGACGATCAGCTTGTGATCCGGTGTTTTCCGTGCCTTAGAACGGCTCAGTTCACAGTGAATGCAGTGAACTTGTTTATTGTACGTGCTGTGAGTTTAGCATGAGTTTGGGAACACAACGGCCACTAGTTATGTTTTATCGTAGTAGACTACAGCATTTCACTAGATTTGTAGTGAGACACGTTTTTGTAAGCCTGTTTTTACTGAAGCTGGAGTTTTTCTTCAAAATAAAAGCTCTACTGCAAAAATGAATTGCGGACATTTAGCGGTTTAAATAACGTTACTGCAGTCCAAATTCAAAATATCTCTTTCAAGTGTGGAAATTAGGAAAGAAGTATTGTGATTTCCCTACTGTAGTGTAAAGCAAAAATAATATACCTATGAACTATTCATTTTCATTTATTTTACAGTGCAATCGTTTTACAATATAGGGCTATTACTGTCACTGTTGTTATTATTATTATATTCTAATTTGTTTGGCTTCCTAAAACACCAGTGTGAATGTAATTTAGACTGAGAAAGTATCACAAATAAAAAGAGGGTTGAGTCCCCTTTAAAGTTCAGGTACAAGTCTGGCTTTTTAAGTTTTCTTAGTTAAGAACATGGGTTGAAGCTCTTAATTTTGAACCCTCAAAGTGCAATAGACAGAAGAATTAAACTTTAAAATGTATAAAATGTAATTATTTTTCCAATTCTTTATTTGTCTTTTTTATTTAAAAATCGCAATAAATATTGTAGCATAGACTTCATATCGCAATATCATCGTATCATCAGATTTTGATTTTGTTACATCCCTACGCATTGCGTAATCAAGTTGGAAAGGTCATGACTGGTTTGTTCTTTTTGTACTTTGGTTAAAAAAGGTGGGGTAGAGTGAGAACTCCATCTCATTTTTTCCTCGAACTTCAAAATTGTCCAAAATCGTTGTTGTAAAGGGTGTTTGACTTGCTTTGCACGTTCGCTTTGCAAACACTGGGTCGGTGATTTCACCTACGTCACGCTTGACCTTTTCCAACATGACTGCGTAATGCATGAAGTCAAGCCAGTGCAAGATGAGCATTTGTGGTTAAAATGTATATACATTCATATATACTAATCATTTCACTAAATAAGTCCCTTATTTCTTAGCTGGGATTGTTTAGAGCTCTTTAAAGCTCCATTGAAACTACAATTCGGACCTTCAACCTGTTGATCCCCACTGAAGTCCACTATATGGAGAAAAATCCTGAATGTTTTTCTCAAGAACCTAAATTTCTTTTTGACTGAAGAAATACATGAACATCTTGGATGACATGGGGGTGAGTAAATTTAGTGAATTAATTCTTTAACTCAAGTATTCGGATGATGTTTTTATGTATGCGCAATTGATTTCGTTTCATTTTTTGAAACATTTTATTAGCTGTGCAACCAAATAGTAACTTGCGCAGCTTAGGTAAAAACTTTGTGAAAATATGATGAAATAAACATTTACTAATTTTTTTATTATTAAATACAAATCTTTGTGTGTTGTATGGTTTAAGTTTATTAAAATAATTGCATCTACTAGTTCTATTCAACATTTTCCTTTCATTCGCACTTCATAAATCAATGTAAGCATTCAAATGTATTATCTAAATGTAATTTGTTAATTATTTGCTTTGTTTTCGTCGTACAGCATGTTTTGTATCTCGCCTGTATCTTTAAATAAAAAACATTTAGTGGTAGCCGCATATTGTTGTTTTTAGTTAATTTCAAACAGTTAATAATTAGTCACAGAACTTTGATTATATAATAACTATTTATTACATCTTTGCAGGATTTCATTTTAAGATTTTTTCAAATGTTTGATCCCTGTACAATAAAAGCAGAAAAAGGTAGTAAACATTTTCTATGGGTAGTGGGAATCAAATGCAGTTGTTTGTGGCAAACAGAACCAGATGGCTTTGATTGTGCTCTTTAATATGCAGGTTTTATATAAAATAAAATAAAAGTAGCCCTCTGGCCTCCTTTATATATTTGTGTTGTTATTCTTAAAGCAAAAAATGTGACATTTCATTTATTACAAGTAACATCAGAGACACTAAATCAAATACATCCTTAGTTTTTTATGTTTCTATAAAAAGACCATAGCAGAAACCATATCCTGAAGCTATACTAGAACTGAAAATAGGTTTATAATCTTAGGAAGCATGTACACAGACTTGCGGTTTTCCAAGACATTTGGTTAATATTAAAAGCTTTACGGAGCAGGAGATGACGCTGATTTAAAGTTATTCCATAAGGAGAAGAGTGTGATAGACTGAACCCTTCAAAGGGCTAATGTGAAGCACTGAATTATGGCTACTTTAAGAGGGTCAGGTCAGTGATCAAACGTCCCTCACCATTCAGCCCGCTCTAAAACTTCACACAGATGGAAATGAATCAGTGTTTGAGAAAAGAACACATGATTTAACTGTTATTTATTCAGATCCCATTGATTTATAAAATCAGAAAATTTCATTTTATTAGCTACTAATAATTCTCATTCCTACAGAATTTTGAATAGTGTGTAAAATGTTATACTAATACTAACACAATGTATAGACATATACAGTCAAGTACCCCTGGCAAATTCTGACTTAAAGTTACTTTTATTCAACCAGCAAGTGTTTTTTTATTATTATTAGAAATGACACAGACGTCTCCCAGAAGATAATAAGACAATGTACAAGAGGCATCATTGTGGAAAAGAAATATTAGGCTACTCATCTTTTATTTACTTTTGAACAAAAAGTGGCATGTCCAAAATTATTCATACCCTTCTCAGTAATCAATAGAAAAGCCTTTATTGGCTATTACAGCAATCAAACGCTTCCTATAATTGCTGACCAGCTTTTTGCATGTCTCCACTGGTATTTTTGCCCATTCATCTTTAGCGATGAGCTCCAACTCTTTCAGGTTGGAGGGTCTCCATGCCATCACCCTGATATTTAGCTCCCTCCACAGATTCCCAATTGGATTTAAGTCAGGACTCTGGCTGGGCCACTGCAAAACGTTTATGTTTTTGTCTGCTAACCATTTCTTCACCACTTTTGCCGTGTGTTTTGGGTCGTTGTCGTGCTGAAATGTCCACTGGTGCCCAAGGCCAAGTTTGTCTGCAGACTGCCTGATGTTGTTGTTGAGAATTTTGATGTATTGCTCCTTTTTCATGGTGCCATTTACTGTGATTAGATTCCCTGGTCCACCGGCGGAAAAACACCCCCAAAACATTAGATAAGCATTTGCAAAGGCCAAGCGGGCTTTTGTGTGCCTTATCTGGAGAAGTGGTGTCTTCCTTGGTCTGCGTCCGTGGAACCCAGCGGTGTTCAGAGTCTGTTGGACTGTCTGCCTTGAGATGTTGCCACCAGCAGAGCCCGGATTCATCAGGATGGCCTTGGTGGTGATCCTTGGATTCTTTTTTACCTCTCTCACTATCCTCCTGGCCAGCCCAGGTGTCACTTTTGGCTTCCGACCACGTCCTCTGAGATTTTTCACAGTGCAGAACATCTTGTATTTTTTAATAATACTTTGCACTGTAGCCACTGGAACTTCAAAACATTTAGATATGGTCTTATAGCCCTTTCCTGACTTGTGAGCAGCCACAATGCGCAGCCGCAGGTCCTCAGTGGGCTCCTTTGTCTTAGCCATGACTGTCCACAAACCAACAGCAGAGAACTGCTATTTTTCACCTGTTGAGTTGATCAAAACAGCTGTTCCCAATGAATCAGGGTAATTAGGATGGTTTAGAACAGCTTGGACTATTTGGAATGGTATAGAACTTTGGATTAACCCATAGACTGTGACAGTTTGCAAAGGGTATGAATAATTTTGGACATGCCACTTTTTGTTCAAATGTACATCATACATATACATTGTACATCGTCTTATTATCTTTTGGGAGAAGCCTATGTCATTTCCAGTCAAATGTCAAATTTGCTGGTTGAATAAAAGTAACTTTAAGTCATAATTTGCCAGGGGTATGAATAATTTCGGGCTTGACTGTATGTGTTGTATATTTTGCTAATCTACCAGTTACAATAGAACCTATTATGCTGTCTACACTGGATGCGGCGCGGTTTGCAAAGGGTATAAATAATTTTGGACATGCCACTTTTTGTTCAAATGTAAATAAAAGCTGAGAAATATTTTTTTTCCACAATGATGCCTCTTGTACAGCATCTTATTACCTTTTGAAAGAAGACTGTGTCATTTCCGGTCAAAAAAAACTTGCTGGTTGAATAAAAGTAACTTTAAGTCAGAATTTGCCAGAGGTACGAATAATTACGGGCTTGACTGTAGATACTACACATGAAATGTGAATCAAGTCTATTTTGCTTAATCATGACAGCTGACTTGAACCTTGTGGCCTTCCCTGAGTGCAAGGGTTAAATGTCTGGTGAAGTGATGGTACAGGTGTTCAGTGTTAGAGGATGTGATAATACTACTGCTGTGTTGAAGCCTGTATTGACTTAAAAGTGAAACATCTGGAAGTGTTTAAGTTTCATTGGGGGAGCCTAGCATTTTGGATTCCTTAGTTTACCACTAAGGGTTTGGTGAGCTGTCCTCAGCCTAAAAGTGTGAAAGCAGATTATTAAATTGTTCAAATATTATATTATTTTGATGTATCTAGAGCAGAGGCTTTTAAATAAATAATTGATCTAAAAATGACAATTCTATCACTATTTACTCACTCTCGTGTTATTTTAACCCTTTATGATATAGATGGTTTGCACTTACGCCTTGGTTTGGTGAGTTACCCAGATGCGTGGCCATATTGGTAATACTCTCATGTAAATAACAGCATTGATTGCACGGTTAATGTACTACAGAATACGTTGTTTTGCTAATTTATGCTGTCCAAACCATGGAAAAAATGTGAGGAAGCTGCTAAATCATATAGAGGACTAAAGCTGGTAAGTGTGGAATATTCTGACAAACTAAAGTTAATAGGTGGTTAAGATACCTGCAAGCAGTAATTAATTAAGATATTAGCCTAATATTTCTCTTACCTGACTAGAAAAGGTAAGAACAAAAACGAATGCTGTCAATATTCTTGCCCTGGAAATCCTGGTTTAGTTTGGCCAACCACAAACGCCTTTTGCTCCCCAGACAGTTTTTTTTGCACTCTTCTCCTTGATTTCTTATAACTTTTGGCGGTCTATAGTACTCCAAATGTTTATCGCGGTCTGACCAATTAGCACAGCCCAAAACATGACATTAATTGACCATTTTCTGAAGCAATAATCAGGAAAATTTGCTAGTTCCGTTCGTTTCAGTGGCATTGTTTACATTTAGTGCAGCCAATATTGATGACGCATCGTGAAACGCTCTATTCGCAAAACAAGATCTGAAAAACTTTTTTTTTTTTTTTTGTAAATTGTGACTTATGTTATTTGGACTTCTTTCAGATGAAATTAAGTGTACATAAATGTTTTCCCAGACAAGCTCTTAGCCATCCCAATATAAAAAGAGCTAAATTTTCTTAGTAATACTTTCATTTAAATTAAAAAACACTAATTAAATTTTTTTAACAATATAAATATTACAAATATTTCTTATAATATTTATGTGGAAAATACTGTGGAACAGCATGTATTTCGAGGCTTTGTGCCGCGAAACTAACACTGTCATAGGCTACATATAACTAGAAAATATGACGCTAAACCATACTTGTAATCTTTTTAAACAACATACGACATTGTACACATATTAAACCAATAAATACACATATTATATTCACTTACCAAATTTGTAGATTGAGAAAATTTCCATATACTTCGTGGAAAACTGCAAGTTGTGTAAACTAAAATGACTAAACTGCGAAATATTTTTTTCTTCAGATAGCACGATTATTTTTTATTTTTAAACCTATGGGTGAGACTTCCAGTTCATTATACACATTAGGGAAATAATGAGATGAATAACAACGTGCAGTAAGCGGTAAAACTGTTTTTGCTACAAACCATTGTGCTCATAAAAAAATATGGTAAGACACACCAATTTTTAATATCGAGCAGCAAAACAAGCTGTTTTGTACAGCTAAAATTGCTGGACGCGGATGAAACCGGAAGCCAGACCCATTAAATTTACAAATGGCTCACAGGAAGAAAAAGGTGGAATAGTCTATAAAAACAAGAGTCCACAACAGGGGTGTTTAATCTAATTTACCATGCTTTATTGATAATGTGCACTCAATATTTTTGACCACTAGTGGGATATTGGTTTCTAATCAGATATTATTAATCAGTTTCCTTTGCCCACTCTATTTTCAAATACAGATATATTCTGAAGCACTGCAATAATAAGTTCATAGCGCTGCTTTACAATATTAACAGTCATCACCGTATAAGAACTGCTGTTCAAAAAACATAAATGCCCAGTGTTACAAAGCATTATCAAAGACTGAAGCACTAACCACCTTAGCTCTTAAGCAAGCTGCTTTTAATATTTCCATGTAACTAGTACAATATTAATACTAAAGTCATCAGCCATACATCTACATTTTTGGTTTATAGATGTCAAAAGATCCTGTGTGAACAGACAAGTTATTAAATGAAGGATCACCCTTTGTGCTCCATAATTTGTCTTAAATATAAATGGATGATGAAGTACTGAGCTGTTACTCATGACTTTGTCAAGGCACGTGTGTAGTGAATTAATGCAGAATTCAAATGCACTGGAATAAAAACTCTAAAACTGTCAAATGGAGCACCTCTGTCATTTTGGGAACATTATGACAACGTTGTGAAATGATTCAACCCATAATTAAGTACTGTCCTAATTGGACTGAAGACAAAATAGTGATCCTAAGTGAGTGTGTATGTGTTTTTATCGGCAGTGTTGTAAGACGGTTTCTTTCATCAGTAGGGTTAGTTACTGGCTCCATCTGACAGTGACTCAGTGAAGTATTTCTATTAGGAGGCCCTTGAAGTCTCCGCCGCACTCTGAGCTCAGGGCATCCTTCAGGGTCACGTCATATTTCTCCAAGTACATGTCTTTGATGGTCTCCAAATCCACCTGGAAGTTAAAAGGAAAATATAATTTTTCCTTCATGAAAAGTTTCTTCTCTGATATCAAACCCATAATAATCTCTACCTCAGAGCGTGCCACGATAATACGTATGAGCGTGTCCTCGTCCGTCCCGGCTCCTTTCATAGCAGCGTTCAGGCGGCGTGCGAAATACAGCTGCGGGTTTTTAGCACATCGCACTGTTTGAACAAAAACAAATCACTGTATGATTTGTATGGTACTCAAATATCAAACACATGATGCTGTATTCTTTTAGGAGCTTGCAGTCACTGCAATATGAGTCTAATTCAAAAGAGCAAATTTCCTAAAGGCTTTTGAATAGTTTGGATGGTTATAGTTACCCAGAGTAATGTAACAGTCCTTTAATGTTCCTGCAGCCTCGCTGTCTATCGCATCCAGGATATCTGTCCCAGAGAGCTATGGAAAAACACAAAGGAGAAACCAGAAACTCAGAAAGAATGTTGAAATGGCTCTTGTAAAGCAGCGGTGGGTATAGCTGGTGTTGGACCGTACAGTTTCATATATCTTGAAGGTGGCCTGAAGCTGTAGGTAGTTCCTGTGAGTGAGGATGTAGGTGAAAGTGGACTCGTCTGTTCCAAAGCGGCCTTCGCCCGCCTGTGAAAAAAAAACAATGGGTAGTCATTCAATTAGGCAACATAATAAGCAGGGTTGCCAGGTCTGTTTGACAAATCCAGACCTATGACTAATCAAAACAAGGCCAAAAAATGACGTTGGATGGTTTGATTTTTCTTATTTTGGCTAAATATCATTTTCTTTTATTTAGTACTACTCTTCAGAAGCTACAGAAGATGTTCCCCAGAAGACAAAATAAAAAAGTTTCAAAAGTTTTCACCCCCGGCTCTTAATGCTTCTCTCTGAAGCATCAGTGAGCGTTTGAACTTTCTGTAATAGTTGCATATGAGTCCCACAGTTGTCCTCAGTGTGAAAAGATGGATCTCTAAATCATACAGTCATTGTTGGAAAAGGTTCAAATACACAAAAATGCTGAAAAACCAAAGAATTTGTGGGACCTGAAGGATTTTTCTGAAGAACAGCGGGCAGATTAACTGTTCAGGACAAACAAGGGACTCATTAACAACTATCACTAAACAAAAAAACACAGCCGTGGATCATTCCGGCAACAACACAGTATTAAGAATCAAGTTTATGTAAACTTTTGAACAGGGTCATTTTTATAAATTCAACTATTATTTTCTCTTGTGGGCTATATGTAAATATCTTTTATGTGAAGATCTTTTTCAGGTCAGTACTAAATAAAAATAATATGCATTTTGTATGATCCCTTCTATTTTGGTCAAATAATTAACATTTTGCAGATTCTGCAAAGTGTATGTAAACGTTTGACCTCAACTGTACATTTAATAAACTTTAATTTGCAGAAATACGAAAGAAAGAAAAAAAGAAATCTTTAATAATAATGGCAATTCTGGGTGAAAATCGTGTACTTGGCAACCCAATATTGATATACTTACATTAAAGTAAATAGAACTAGAAACTACTTAATTGCCATTATTAGATTTTAGATTTTAGGTTGCCATTTTAAAAGTTTCAAAATCTTGAAGTCTGTCCCAATTAAATAAAGAAAAACAATGCAGAGTAAAGCTCACCTCAAACAATGATGTTGCATCTTGCTCTGCCAGTGCTTCATCCACTTCATAAGACTCATCCCTGTTGGCCTGCAGATGAGGATCAGTTCTTATAGCAAATAACAACTACAAAACTTGACAGTTTTAGTTGATACATTTTTCCTGGTTATTTTGGCAATATACCTGCAGAAACTGTAGCATGCTGACACAAAAATATCTTCCTTAAGAAAAGGAATTCTGCACCATATTGTTTATAAGGTAATTGTGACTTTGTATATATAGATATAATGTCAGAATTGTGAGATATAAACAATATAGATACTGTGAGATATAAAGCAATTGCTAGTAAAAAGTCAGAGCTGTGAGATCAAAAGTCACAATTACATTTTTTTACTCTGTGGTGGAAACAAAAAAAAGGTAAACTCAAACTTCTGAGAAAAAGTCTGTGAGATAAACTGTGAGATATAAACTCTGATATAAAAATTGTAAAATGTAAACTTGGAGTTACCAAAAAAAAGTCAGAATTCTAAGTTAACATCTCGCTATATTGACTTTTTTGAGATGTTATCACAGAAGTTAAACGATTAGTTTACTTCCAGAATATAACTTAATAATTTACTCATTTTATGTCATCCAAGAAATTAAGGTTTTTGAGGAAAACATTTCAGGATTTTTCTGCATATAGTGGACACTAATGGGAGCCAAGGGGTTGAAGGTTCAAATTTTAGTTTCAATGCAGCTTCAAAGGGCTCTACACAATCCCAGCCAAGGAATGAAAAAAAAAAAAAAAAAAAAAATATATATATATATATATATATATATATATATATATATATATATATATATATATATATATATTTCTCCTCCAAGTTCAAAATCATCTAACATTGTTGTTTGATGAACACTCTTTTTTTGTTAAAGGGGTAATTGGATGCCCATTTTCCACAAGTTCATATGAATCTTTAGGGTAATAATAAAAAGTCTGTAATATACTTTGGTTAAAAATTCTCAATAGTAGTGTAAAAAGCACCCATTTACCTTGTCAAAATCAGCTCTGCAAAATATCAGCTCATTTTATCGCATGGGCCCTTTAATTGCAAATGAGCTCTGCTCGCCCCGCCCCTCTCTGCTGTGGAATTACAAGGTGTAATGTTTACTTTAGCCGCATTTAGCTGCGTTTATCGGCAAAACTTGCCAACAAGCACATTATTAAGAAATGCTATTTGCAAAGATGCATAAAAACCCTTATACTCACTTCTGCTGTGGATGAAGCTGCATCATGAATGATTCACAAGAACATAGATGCATATGTAAATCGGGTTTGGCGCTTTCCTTTTAAAAATGTATTATTAACCTCTGCCTCTTCATGTCAGGAGTCAGGAGTAAATGACGACTGCTATGTTCATTATTACATCCAACAACAGAACACCTCAATCGCTCAATTAGAGTCTTCCTCTGCACCTCAGTCACACAATGGCGATCGTATTCGGACTGTTTCAGCTCGGGGAGGGCGGCGTCTAAGGTAAGACGCTCATGTCAATCAACTGTGTTTCGTCACAGTGAAAAGAAGCTGAGAATGACCTGATTTTAAAAAGGAGCTATTACTATAAAAGATTAAAAAATACCACTGTGTGGGTTGTTGTGTAAACAAACTGCCAACACACATTAATGTTCAAACAACCTGTAAAAGTTAGTTTTGCATCCGATGACCCCCTTAAGGGTGATTAACTTTCTTTGCACGTTCACTTTGTGAACAGTGGGTCAGTACTTTGCCTACATCACACATGACCTTTTCAACATGACTATGTAATGCGTGAAGTCGAGCTAGTGCAAGACGAGCACTTGTGTTTTTTCTAGAAAAGGAGCAATTGTGCCAGTAGATAAGACTTATTCCTCAGCTGGGATCACATTGAGCCATTTGAATCTGCATTGAAACTGCAATTTAGACCTTCAGCCCATTGGCTTCCATTGAAGTCCACTATATGGTGAAAAATCCTGAAATGTTTTTCTCAAAAACCTTTTTTTTTTCGACTAAAGAAAGAAAGAGATGTACCTCTTGGATGACATGGGGGTGAGTAAATTATGAGCAAATTTTTAAGTAAATTAATTATTTTTCCCATAAATTAGTGCTAATTGGTGTAATTATATTTTACCTGTAGGAGAGAAACCAGAAGATTCCTCACATCTCCACTAGTGTCATCTTCAATATCAGCCTCCAGATCTCGCTCATGCACTGATAATCAAAGGATCTGTTACATCACTATATTCCTGCATTATTTTTTATCACCAATAATATTACAGTCACAATAATAAGGCATTAATAAATCATGTCTCTTTGTATTTCATTACATCATAAAGTAAGCATTATACCTGATCAAAGCTTACCTTGCATATAAGCCTCTTTGGCATTCAAAATGTCCTGTTAATGAAAAATACATGAAAGGCATGTTTATCAGGAGAGATATACAATCAAGTACTGATTTATTTTCAGCTATATTTGATGCTTGAACTCTGACTATTTTTCTCTGGCTAATCTAATAATGTAAAGTAATGGATAACCTGATTGGTGCTGGTGCAGAGGATCTCCACCAGCAAGTCCTCATCTGTCCCTGCACCCTTCATGGCTCTCCTCAGCTCTTTAGCCATGAAGATGTGAGGCGGGTCCAGCATGGCCACAATTGCTTTCTCAAAGTTTCCTGTGAGTTCATTCTTCAAGACTTCCTCCAACTCCTTGATAATATGGCCACAGACAGAGAGGACAAGCCAGACAAAAACACTTAATTCAATGTATGACTCAAATGTACAGTATGTTGATTGATTTAGAGATGTTATGTAAAGAACTTTTATTGTTTAGTACAATACTTTCCAGCTTTCAATGAGCTCTACACAATTATTAAAAGGGAAAAAGCATAATGGTAGAAACTTAACACCAGTTAGCTAATGCAGTCTGAATCAATATAATGTGATGTGACAGAGAAAAATTAGAAATCATTGGAAACCACTTGTATTTGTCAATTAGCTGACATTTCAGAGATCTGACTCACATCGTCATATTTTTCAAAGTAGGCTTGTTTAATCTCCACACGCTGGGTTGCAGAGCGGTTCGCTAGAATGGAAATGATGGTCTCCTCGTCTGTCCCTGCGAACAACAGAAGATGAGCTCATACCTCAAAATGTCAGACATTACTTTCGGCAGACTACTCAAACTGTTCATAAAAGTCACTGTTTGAGATCCAAAACTTTCTTAAGAAAGCAACATTTCACCCAAAAATTAAAATTTGCTGAACATTTACTCAACCACAGGCCCAAACTGAAGTTTGAAATTTAGAGATGAGGGAAATGTAGCCTTAAGTCATTTGCTCACCGATGAATCCTCTGCAGTGAATGTGTGCCGTCAGAATGAGAGCCCAAACAGCTGATTAAAACATCACAATAATCCACAAGTAATCCACCCTACTCCAGTCCATCAATTAACATATTGTGAAGCGAAAAGCTCTGCATGTTTGTAAGAAACATTCATCATTAAGACATTTTATCTTTAGATTGTCGATTCAGTCAGAATACAAGTCCATTATCCATAATAATGCTTCCTCCGGAGAAAAGGTCCATCTGTTGACATTCTTTTACAACAAAAATCACCAACATATTTGACAATTTCAGACAATATTTCAAAGGATGAAGTATTATTATGGATATAGATCTGGATATTTTAGCCAGAAACAACACTTGTTTATTACAAATGCACAGCTTTTTGCTTCACAAGACATTGTTTGGATTATTGTGATGTTTTTTATCAGCTGTTTCTGACGGCACCCATTCACTGCAGAGGATCCATTGGTGAGCAAGTGATGTAATGCTAAATTTCTCCAAATCTGTTCCAGAAAAGAAACAAACTTCTTTACATCTATGGCCTGAAAATTAGAAAATGTTCAACAAATTTAGATTTCCTTTAATGTCTGCACAAAATTGACCTTATTATTTTTGGTTTTTGCCCTTTCCAACAATGACTATGATTTTGAGATCCATCTTTTCACACTGAGGACAACTGAGGGATTTGTATGCAACTATTACAGAAGGTTCAAACTCTCACTGATGCTCAAGAAGGAAAAACCATGCATTAAGAGATTTGAAGATCAGTGTAAATTTAACTTATTTTGCCTTCTGGAAAACATGTAACCATCTTCTGTAGCTTCTGAAGGGCAGTACAAAATGAAAAAAATATGATATTTAGGCAAAATAAGAAAAATATACACATTTCCATTCTGTTCAAAAGTATTCACCCCTGGCTCTTAATACATAGTTTTTTTTCCTTCTGGAGCATCAGTGAGCATTTAAACCTTCACAGCTGTGGATCATTCAGGTAACAACACAGTATTAAGAATCAAGGGGATGTAAACTTTTGAACACGGCCATTTTTATAAATTCAACTATTATTTTCTCTTGTGGACTATATGTAGCAACTTTTATGTTAAATATCTCAATCAGGTCAGTACCATGCATTTTGTATGATCCCTCTTATAATAATAACATTTAGCAGATTCTGAAAGCAGAATGCAAGCTTTTTTGACCTGATCTGTACATAATCATAATCATCATATTGCAGGTTACAAAAACAATCAATCACCCATTATTTATGTCGGTGTTTTCCAACAAGTGATTACTTTTATTCAACCTACCCATTCCTTTGCAGGCTTTACGGATTGCCTTGATGTCTGCCACCACATCAAAGTCCTCATAAGGAGTGATTGTGGGCTGAAATGAAGATTGTGTAAGGAAAAACGTGTTATGCAATTAAACTAGTGCAGTTTTAAATTACATTTTGGCACATCAAGAGTTTTTCAAATAGGTTAAGCAATTCATTCTTTGTTATATTGTCAAAATATGTGATGAGAGAGTCCATCAGCGTGTTTTTGAAGGTTTTGTGCATGAGATCACTATGCAGCAGAGTCTGTAGGGGGAGGAGGGGCTCTGTAGCTAACACACAGAGCTGAGTCATGGGATCTCTGGGCAGGGACGGGAATAGCGGAAGCCGTCCTCTGCCTCGCCCACTGCCATAATAACAATGTGCACTTATTGATAACAGAAACAGTTATTCTTTTATAAACATTCCTCTTCCTCTAAAAGAGCATAATATTGCTCAAATCACAGTAAAATACAAGAAATAATAGTAAATATAATATTTGTATCTATGTGGAAAGAAAACTATACTACTAAATATTTAAAAAGATATATTTAGTTTCGCAATTTGAATAATAAATGTGTTTAAATGTTTAAACGAAAATAAAACATTAAAAGGTCACGCCAGAATCTCGTTTGCGTATAATTAGCTATTTTTTTATTTAGCCCACTAATTTGCAGCATCCGTTAAACAAACTAATAACAATAAATATTATTAGTAGTAGTGAAATAAAGTGAAAAAACTGTTAAAAAGAAACAAACTGCAACTTGTTTTACTCACTTGAACGTTGCCCATCTTGTGATGCTGATGTGAGTCTCTGAATGCGCGTTCGCTCTCTCCACTCGGCGACGCGCATCTTTTTACTCCGCATCACTTACGTCACTGTTAGTGGCGTCATATAAATTTAACATTTTTATCTGATTTTAATCTATTTCTTCTTTTGAATCAATACCTCTGTTCTCAACAGAAGGCTAATACCAAAACCGACATTCTGTATTGATCTAATGAGATTTTATAAACAAAAATATATATTTTTTTCATTCAGCAGGAATGAAACAAATGTGCGTAGGCTGATACAAAATTTACTGAGTAAAATCCTTTTATTTAGGACAAGGAAGTCTTTGTTAATTGTATTCCAGCAGCATCAACCTACTCGTTGCATGAGTGCATGAACAATGCTTTGATTTTGTTTACCAGAATACTAATATTTATGGTAATTATTTTTTCTTGTAAAGTCATATGTAAGGCATATTTTATTTAATAAATACGTTTACAGTGTATGCTATAGCATTTTAAAAAAGCAGATGTAATGCACATAAGCAGCAATTGCTAAAAGACGTAAAAATATAAGGGAATGTATGTGATTGTATTGTGTTTTGTTTTTTTGTTAATCTCTGATTTACTCTATAAACATGTCTACAATTGTTTGGTCCATGACCTATTCTTTGACTTTGAGAGGATTCATTCATCCACATCACACCAATGTCCGTACTACAGTGAAGACTTGGCTCATAAATATTAATGAGGCACGTTATTGGGTACTTCAAGGAGGTTACTAAGCAACGTCACTTGACGTTATTAATATTAATGACCTGTGCTTTTATTTAGCAAAAATACAGACAAGAACTACATACGGAGAATTTAATATGACTATTTACACTATAATAAATTAAAACAAATATAACTGTCTTCCATCTTTACGCGTATACAAATCAACATGCAAATATTCGTTTGCGTTGTCGCTCGTAACACGCATGCGCACTGTCAACTCTGTCAGCTGACTTCCTGGCTGAGGGAGGGATTGCTGCTAGTGTCCCGCTAATCCTTCAGATCCCGAAAAATACCACGGAGAGGGAACGGTCCATTCCGCGCCTATTCGTGCGGACACTAAGTAGGTATGGTCACGTTTTTAAAATAAGATTACGTGAGGACCGAAAGTGTTTGGATCTTGACCGGGAAGATTGGTTTTCATCATCGAAATGACCAGCGAAATTTCGATACAGGTCTCGAGGGAAGGAACGGACCAGTTGACGAGCTCAGCTCACTTACTATTAATGACTCTTCGTCAATTTGAATAATTAATATCAGTTACAAGATGACGGATGCTCGGCTGGCGATTTAAAAACACGCACATTTAGTGGAACATGTCTTTCAGTTGGCAGACATCTTGTACTAATTATGCCGCGATTAAACCACACGGGACGAACACTTCCTGTTCAGCGCCTGTGCATTGAGTGAATACTAACATCATCAACCATTACGGTGTTTGCAGTCCAAACACTTATATTTACATAACCTCGCTTTTTTGACGACATCACGACGTTTTGTAATGGAAGAGCAAGACATTTGTCAATCTAGTCATGCACCGAAAGATATATTCTTGATTTTCAAAATATTACCTGCCTTTTTCATTTATTTTATAGTCAGCTAATACTTATGTATTTTTGACTTATGTAAATCTCTAACTACATTATTTGGGTTGTCACAGAAGCCCAAACTGTTAAACGTTCACTGTCCTGCTTGCTTTATCTAGTCTCACTTGAAGGGCTGAATGCCTCTCAAATCTTATCAAGGTCTCACAGAGCTCTTCTATCAGCCAGTGAGCGTCATACTCATTTTCAATGTCTTGTGAATTATAGGAGTGAGGGCCCACCATGGAATGTGAGGTCTGAGGGGCAGCCACCATGATTGGAGGACTGTTCATCTACAACCATAAAGGGGAGGTGCTCATCTCCCGCGTCTACCGCGATGATATAGGGTGAGTGAGTTCATCATGGGTGGAAAATGCTCTTAAAACTGCTTCTGGTCTCAGGGACTAGCTAGATAGAGTCTGTTAGGGAAATCATTTTCTGGTTTTCTCCAAACCATATAATTTAGAACCAGAGCACACGACAACCACTAAAAGCTGCTAGAAACACAACTACCCACAGAATTTGTGCATAGGCGAACAGTAAATGCATTTATTTTTGCTGTTAGAAATATTAGAATACATTTTGGGGCTGGCCGTACTGTTTAAAGATTAGTTCACTTTCAGAACAAAAATTTACAGATACTTAGTGCTTACCCCCTTGTCATCCAAGATGTTCATGTCTTTCTTTCTTCAGACATAAAAAAAATGTTTTTTTTGAGGAAAACATTTCAGGGTTTCTCTATATATAATGGATATGTATGGTGCCCCCAAATTTGAACTTCCAAAATGCAGTTTAAATGCAGCTTCAAAGGGCTCTAAACAATCCCAGGCAAGGAAGAAAGGTCTTATCTAGTGAAACGAACAAATTGACAATTTATATACTTTTGAACCCTCAAATGCTCATCTTGTCTCGTCTCTGCGATGCTCATGCGTATTGTGTGTAATCTGGGTCAATACAGTTAGGGTATGTCGAAAAACTCCCATCTCGTTTTCTTCCCCAACTTCAAAATCATCCTACATCACTACAGAAGTACCGACCCAAAAGGTAAAACAGCGTTGTAGGATGATTTTGAAGTTGAAGACGTAAATGAGATGGGAGCTTTCCGACATACCTTAACTGTACTGAACCGGATCACACAGACTACGCATCGCATCGCAGAAATGAGACAAAATGACCATTTGAGGTTAAAAAGTATATAAATTGTCAATTTGTTTCGAAAATATAAGACTCTTCTTCCTCGGCTGAGATCGTTTAGAGCCCTTTGAAGCTGCATTTAAACTGCATTTTGGAAGTTCAAACCTGGGGGCACCATACATATCCATTATATGGTGAGATATCCTAAAATGTTTTCCTCAAAAAACATAATTTCTTTTTGACTAAAGAAAGAACGACATGAACATCTTGGACGACAAGGGGGTTATCTGTACATTTTTGTTCTGGAAGTGAACTAATCCTTTAATGTGCAAGATCAGCAGGGTTTAAACTCCATATCATTGGGGTTATCCTGTTAGGGAACAGGAAAGATGACAGGATGTTAGAAAGCAGGAAGCATTACTTCATTTCATCACCATGATAAACTGAAGTTCATTTTTTGTAGCCATAAATGGGGAAGTATTTTTTTTCTTTCATATAACCCCAGATCAAAGATTTATTTGGTGTCTTTCCATTACTGTTGTCCATTTGCACATACAGCCCATGTTTGTCTTTCTCCTTTTCCTTGTCATTATTCCCCTCATGCTCTTTGTCCTTTGTTTTTCTCAATGTTCATTGTGGCTACTGTAGCACTAGGTAAGCGATCCTACTACAACCAATGACCTGAAAGCATGTTTTTAGACCCCAACAACCAACCAATCACTCTGACGCATGTCACCAGTGACCCCCAATATAGGGTTGGGCAATATAGGCAGATATATATATTTGGCTGTGTTTTTTAGCCAGTTAAAGGAATCCCTTGGCATTAAGACTTAATATAATGTGAATGATGTCTATTACTGAAATATGTAGTGATAGAAACATGAAAGATTTATGTTATTTAAAAAAAATCTACATTGTTTAATATATATTTTGAACTATGGGGGCACCATTATTTTTATGACATGAAACGGAATACACCGTTTGAAAAAAAAAATACTAATACAATGACCAGAGCTACTGAAAGAGCATACAGGTGGTGATGGATATAAGCGTAGGCTTAAACCAAATGCCGTACCATCGATTTTTCCCCACAAAGAGTCTATAAACTTTAAAATATAGAGTGAAATTCATGCTGAGAATCTCCTTCAGTGGCTGCGGCGTCATGACAAGCATTGGCGTGTTTACATCCTGCCAGGATGGCATCTCCGTTTGTAAGCTCTTTCAGTAGCTGTGGCCGACTAAAAGCCTTAAAGGCATCAGGGCTAAAGTGGAGATAACAGACATGGGTCTTTAGGAAATGTATTCATCCAAAGGCATCTTCCCATTCTTCTCTCCTCTTCTTATCAATAGGAAGACCTATACTGCTCTTGTTGACCTTCAACTGAATATTAAAACCAAAAGCTGCACAACGTGGCATCATATTAGTATTTTAGTATTGTGTAGTGAGTTGTTTTGCGGTAAAACTAGCAGCAGATAGTGCCAGCACCTTACCAAGTGCCACCATTTTACGTCATCGAAATAATGGCGCCTCCATAGTCCAAAATATGTATTAAATAATGTGTATTTTTTTAAATAATGGGTTTTCGACTACATATTTCAGTAAAAGGCATAATTTGTTATAAAATAAGTCATATAAGTCTTAATAACTGGGGTTCCCTTTAAGAATACATCTCAATTTTTGGTATTTTTTATTTTTCAGCAATACGAAGAGCAAACCGCAAAATTATTAAAATAAAGCCAATGGGTCAAAGACGAAATGTAGAATTGTGGTTTCTGTATTAAATTACATTTACAGAAGTGTGTTTTTATATACACAGAAAACATAACATGCAAGTACTACTTTAACTGTTACCATTTTAAATAACTTGTGAAAATGATGTTCCATTGTCATTCAGCGTAACAGATAGTTATGTAAAAATGAAAATTGATTGTTTACTATACTGCATTATTGACACACTATTTTCCTGTTTAATACTGTGAAGTTGCTTTGACACAACCTATATTGTTAAAAGCGCTATATAAATGACTTGACTTGACCTTACTCCTTAATGAGTGTGTAAATGACGCGAAGCTGGCGATGTTAGTTACATTAAAAGCAGATGGATGCTATTTTAATGGGTTCCTGTGGAGACCGGAACAGAAGATCATCCAATCTGACGTTAGAATTCTTAATGGTGGCGCTCATCGTTTACTCAGGAAAAAGGTCTATAAAAGAATACATGAGAAAGAGGGATAAAACAATATAACTGTTACAGTCCTGACACACCAAGCTGACAGTCAGCTGAACATAAAGCCATCGTTGAGCATCTGTCAGCTCAGTGTTTGCAGTGTGTTCAGCATTTATTAGATGCTGTTCAGCTTTTTGGCCTATTGGGCATGTTGAATCGGTGTCAGTTTAGCAAACTAGTGCATGAGAAATGCGAAAGTGAGCAAATAGGAAACACACAGAAGGCTGTTCTAAATTTACACTCATCTTACCTGAGCGTTCAAAATAGCATCCGTAATGTTCATGCTAGCTGGTCGTTGATCAGCTCGTGATCCGGTGTTTTCCGCACCTCAGAATGGCTCAGTTTACAGTGAATGCAGTGAACTCGTTTATTGCATGTGCTTTGAGTTTAGCACACGTTTGGAAACGACAGCCACCAGTTATGCTTTATTTTCGTGACAGATGACTACAGCATTGCACTAGATTTGTACTAAGACGTGTTTTGTAAGCCTGTTTTCACTGAAACTGGAGTTTTCCATCAAAATAAAAGCTCTACTGCTGTTTCCGTCAAAATAAAAGCTTAAAGGTGCCATAGAATGGAAAACTGAATTTACCTTGGCATAGTTAAATAATAACAGTTCAGTACATGGACATGACATACCATGAGTCTCAAACACCATCGTTTCCTCCTTCTTATATAAATCTAGTGTTTGCAAACGACCACCGTAAAATAGGTCAATTCCAACATAACACAGACTGTTACGCAACAGTCAGTGTTACAGCCGAGATCGTTAATAGTTACGCCTCCAACATTTGCATCGCCCAATCATCGGTAACGTCAGCACATCGTTTAAACAAGTCAAGCCACGGAAGGGACACGGTTAGCTTAATGCTAGCGCTAGTCTGTTACATTGCAATACATAGGATTTCACTTACCACATAAACAGAGAGATGCCTGCGCTGATGATGGTGAATGATTTACAGATCCCGAGTATCACTGACGAGCAGCTCAACTTGTGTGGTAAGTACTTGTGTCTCTGCATTGTAACTTTACACAGAGCACATGCGATCACAGTAAATAGACTAAAATGTCCGCGATTCAAAACGGCAGATTCGACAAACTGCATATTAAAAGCGGCTAGAGCTCCTAATTAAATATATATTTTTTATCCATGTGTGAGCTATTGAGCTCTGTGAAACAGCCAATTAGAGCAGAGCTCATTAATATTCATGAAGCTTCCAAATAAGGCAAAAACAGCCTTTTATTCTAGGGGCAAATCCTAGGTTGTAAATGGACCTGTAAAACCATTTCTGGAGATTTTTTGCCCTTTCCTATGCCATATACCTTCTATGTAGATATCAGAGAACAATTTTAAATATTCTCTCAATGCATTCTATGGCACCTTTAAAAGTGTAGTATGAATTGCTGACAGCGAGTGGTTTAAATGGATAACACTACTTCAGTCCGAATTCAAAACACCTTTTTCAAGTGTAGAATTTAAGAAAGAAGTATTGTAATTTCTTTACTGTAGTGTAAAGCAAAAATAATATACCTAGGAAATATTCATTTTCATTTATTTTACAGTGTAATTGTTTTACAATATATGGCTATATGGTCATAGGAATAACAATAATATAAAAACAATTATAATATTCTAATTTGTTTGGCTTCCTAAAATACCAGTGTGAATGTTGTTTAAACTGAGACAGTATACCACAAAATAAAAAGAGGGCTGAGTCCCCTTTAAAATTCAGGTACAAGACAATTCTGACTTAAATTTTCTTAGTTAAAAACATAGGTTTAAGCTCTTAATTTTAAACACTCAAAGTGCATTAGAATAATTTAGCTTTGAAATGTGCTACATTTTCATTTTTTCCCCAAGTTTTCATTTCTCTCTCTCTTTTTTTTTATATCACAATAATATAATATCATGGACATTGTGATATAATCGAATCATGAGATTTTGATATCCTTACATCCCTACTACCAATATTTTACCCACCCCTACTTCATGTGTGTTCAAGCGTGAATTTTTAGCTTAGATGTGAGGCGACAACACAGTCAGCCTTTGTTTGCTGCTAGATCTTTGTCAGTGTGGTGTGTCACAGCCTTCAGACCAAAAAAATAACATGCATACGCTTCCGTGTAAAATTTTGAGTGAACATGCGTTGAATTAGTGTTTAGATCAAGTTAACCATATAAATGAATCAAACCTCTCAACAATACTGATTTTCTCAAACAGTATTATCAGGCTTTGTGACACTAGGGAGTTGTGACGCTTTCTAAATGGGCACAAAAATGTCCTAGTTACACGGTTTTTAGAAAATTTAGGACAAAAAGCATGTAGAACACTACAAGAGTAACGTTTTGTTGTTGTTGTTGTTAATTTTGTATCATCTAAAGCATATTACATGCATTGTGAATATACATATTGCCCAGCTCTACTTAAAGCATGTCACCTGACATACTTCAGTCAAATATTGTGAAGATATGCAAATGCACCAGCAGCAGACTGAAATTACCATGATGCCCTTTCCCTTTTGATTGCACTCAGGCATGAGATGACACTTTTTTTTTTTTTTGTGAATTTTGTGTATATCATCGATATTTTGTCCTATTATACACCTCTTTTTGAATTAAATGTTTGTCTTAAAATGAAATAAACCTTTTTTTAAGTAAACTTAGCTAATTTTGACCTTGATGTTTATTGGAAGACTGTTGCAACACTGCAAAAAGTGCTTTTCTTAATTATTTTTTTCATCTCGTTTCCAGTCAATATATATAAAAGTTCTAGAGTCAAATATTAAAAAATAATTTTGACAGATATTCTAACTGCATCCAGATTAATCTGTTCCCTGCAGAAAATGATTTTCTTACTTTGATTTTTCGTCTTGTTTCCAGCCAAAATATCAAAAAGTTCTTAAGTCAAGAAGGATTTTCTAGACAAGTAAAAACTGTCTTGTTTTCAGAAAAAAGAAGTCAAAATTAAGTGAGTTTTTGCTTGTTTACTAAATTTTAACTTCCTTTTTCTGAAAACAAAAATTGTTTTACTTTTACTCTAGAACTTAGATTTTTTTGTCTTGGTTCCAGCCAAAATATCAAAAAAGTTCTTAAGAAGGATTTTCTAGAAAAGCAAAAATTGTCTTGTTTTCAGAAAAAAAAGAAGTCAAAATTAAGTGAGTTTTTGCTTGTTTACTTGATTTTAACTTCCTTTTTCTGAAAACAAGATCATAATTTTTACTTTTACTCTAGAACTTACTTAGATTTTTTTTGTCTTGTTTCCAGCCAAAATATCAAAAGGTTCTTAAGTCAAGAAGGATTTTCTAGACAAGTAAAAATTGTCTTGTTTTCAGAAAAAAACAAGTCAAAATTTAGTAAGTTTTTGCTTAAAACAAGCAAAATAATCTGCTAATGGGGTAAGCAAAATAGTCTTATTTCAAGCAGAAAACTAGATTTTTTTTTGTCTTGTTTCCAGCCAAAATATTGAAAAGTTCTTAAGATAGATTTTCTAGACAAGCAAAAATTGTCATTTTCAGAAAAAAGAAGTCAAAATTAAGTGAGTTTTTGCTTAAAACAAGCAAAATAGTCTTATTTAATGCAGAAAACTAGATTATTTTGCTTGTTTACTTAATTTTTCTGAAAACAAGATCATAATTTTTACTTTTACTCTAGAACTTAGAATTTTTTTTGTCTTGTTTCCAGCCAAAATTTCAAAAAGTTCTTAAGTAGAAGAATTTTCTAGACAAGTAAAAAAAAGTGAGTTTTTGCTTGTTTACTTGATTTTAACTTCCTTTTTCTGGAAGCAAGATAATTTTTACTTTTACTCTAGAAAATCCTTCTTGATTTAAGAGTTTTAAAATATTTTGGCTAGAAACAAGACAAAAAAATCTAAGTAAGAAAAGCATTTTTTGCAGTGAACAGATTAATCTTGATAGAGTAAGAAGTCTGGCAAATATATTTTTAAAAGAAAAAGAAGAATTTTGACTTTTTTTGTATAAATCTGTTTAAAAGAATTTCTCTTATTTGTTTTAAACCAGCAAGAGCTCTTTTGTCTACACTACAGGATCTAGTCACTTATCTTGATGTTCATGAAGGTTTGGGTCAGCAGGGAACATCCTTTAAAGCTTTGTTCCCAGACAGAAGGAGTGTTTGTCTTACAGGGTTTACTGGCAGATGGTGACCATGTGCTCACTCTTCCTGCCCAACTCCATTATCTCATCCTTGACCTGACGTTCTTATCCTCCTCCGCAGACGCAATGCCGTGGACGCGTTCCGCGTGAACGTGATCCACGCCCGTCAGCAGGTGCGCTCCCCCGTCACCAACATCGCCCGCACCAGCTTCTTCCACGTCAAACGCTCCAACATCTGGCTGGCTGCTGTCACCAAGCAGAATGTCAACGCCGCGATGGTGTTCGAGTTCCTCTACAAGATGTGTGACGTCATGACGGCCTACTTCGGGAAGATCAGCGAGGAGAATATCAAGAACAACTTTGTGCTGATCTACGAGTTGCTGGATGGTGAGGCTGGTTCAGAAACACTAACCATTTCCTGACACTGTTCTCCTTCAGTTCTTAACCGCATTACCTCAAACCAAACTCACCCTCCTCTAAATGGCATGCTTTCCTGGCAGTCATCTGCTGTTAGCGGTAAGGTGCGTCTTAAACCATGAGCTCGCCAGGAAGCCTCGTCCAACAGCTGAAAAAATAAATAGTTACCTAAATGAAACATGTAGGCAAAGTCTGTTTGAAACAGTTCTTGAGGCGTTGAGTGTCTCATTCCAGAAAGATCATTCATTTATTTTGTGTGTGTGTTTGCAGAGATTCTGGACTTTGGATACCCACAAAATTCAGAGACTGGAGCACTGAAGACCTTTATTACCCAGCAGGGCATCAAAGGCCAGGTAAGAACTTTTCCATATTTTTCTGTTTCTAACTTTTTTTTTTTTTTGAGTCTAAAAACAGTCCAAAAGGTTTTGAGACTTAAATCATATTGTATTATTGTAGAATTATTTAAGCACCAGCAGAGTATGCTAAAAGTATGGGAGCCCATTTCCACCACTGAATAAAAAGGTAATTGTGACTTTTATCTCACATTTTTGAGAATAAATTCAGAATCGCAAAATATAAACTTGCATTTGTGAGAAAAAGTCAGGGCTAGTTTTTTTCTTGCATTTCTGAATTCTTGCAATTGTGAGTTTATATCAAGCAATTCTGACCAAAAAAAATCGGAATTGTGACTTTAGATCTTGCAGTTCTGACTTTGTAACTTGAAATTGCAAAACAAATCTGACAAAAATTGACTCTTTTTCTCGCAAATGCGAGTTAATATTTAGCAATTCGGACTTTTTTTTTGAAAATGCAAGTTTATATTTCACAATTCTTTTTTTCTCAGAATTGTGAGAACTTGCAATTCTGACTTTTCTCGGTAATGTGAGTTTATATTTTGCAATTCTTTTTTCTTAGAATTGTGAGAACTTGTAGTTCTGACTTTTTTTGTTCACAAATGCAAGTTTATATTTCTCAGTTCTGACTTTTTTCTCGAAAATGCAAGTTTATATTCCGCAGTTCTTTTTTCTCAGAATTGTGAGAACTTGTAATTCTGACTTTTTTTGTTCACAAAATTCGGACTTTTCTCAGAATTGAGAACTCCGCAATTTCGTCACACATGCGAGTTTATATTTCACAATTTAGATTTCTTCCCAAAATTGTAAGAGGAAAAACTGGCAATTCTGACTTTCTCGCAAATGTAAGTTTATATTTTGCAATTTTGACTTTTTTCTCACAAATGCAAGGTTATATTTCACAATTCTGTATTTTTTCTCAAAAATGTGTGAGAGAAAAACTTGCAATTCTGACTTTCTCGCAAATGCGAGTTTAATTCGCAATTCTGACTTTTTCTTCAGAATTGTGCGATATAAACTCACAATTATAAGTTATAAAGTCCAACTTTGAGGGGGGAAAAGACTTCTCAGAATTGTGAGTTTATTCCTCAGAATTGTGATTTTTATTTTTTTTTAATTGCAAGTTTGTCTCAATTCTCACAAACTTCAGTTGCAAGTTTATATCATGCAATTGTCAGAATTGCATATTAAAAAGTCAGAATTGTGAGAAAAAAAAGGTGCTGTTATAATTATTATTTATTATTATTACTCACTGGTGGAAATGGGCTTTCATATAAAAGAACTACTTCTATTAAAATAATTATGATTTTTAAAACACTAATGTGACACCAGAATTACATAGAGGAGCCTTGCTTTGTTGACATCAGACATCCACAAAAAATTATAAATGTAATTTTATTTATAATTATATATTGACACTTTACTTTTTTTTTTTTAAATGGACATTTAAATATTTTATGTATATTTAAAAAATTCTATATTACTATTTTTTTGTGTTCTTGTTGTTTTCCACACATTTTTAAATATTTTAATTTTTATATACTGTATAAAAAAATAAATAATTGAATAAAAATGTATACATAAATGTTTTGTTTTTATAAAAATGTTACGTTTTCTTTACAAAGAAATGTTGACAACCAGAATTTTTGCAATCAAATATTACAGAAAATCAAAAGTTTATGTGAGAAAGGGATACAAATACATGTACGTGATACATAAAATCTTGGTTCAGTACAGCAAGTGACCATTCTAATAACCTTTGGCCAGTTGGCCTTCTTTTTTTTTTCGTGCTCTAATAAAAGTAACTTCTCTCTTTCATGCTTTTCCGGATGTGTCTGACTGCAGCATCAGGTATGTGTAAAAGTCTTTCTCAGATTACACTAATAGTACAAGTGAAGTATTTGCAGACTTAATCAATGCTTCGAAATTGTCTGTACCCTTCCTAAATCTTCAATGGTTGTTTATTGTCCTTAGACTAAGGAGGAGCAGTCTCAGATCACCAGCCAGGTGACCGGGCAAATCGGTTGGCGTCGTGAAGGCATCAAGTACCGTCGTAACGAACTCTTCCTGGATGTGCTGGAGAGTGTCAACCTGCTCATGTCTCCACAAGGTGAGCCAGCACTACCTGAGGACTCATCAGTGTGTTTCTTTAGTTATTAATGTAGAGCCAAACCATTCACATGCTACTGTGTGTCATCACAACAGGTCAGGTCCTGAGCGCTCACGTCTCCGGTCGTGTGGTGATGAAGAGCTACCTGAGTGGAATGCCTGAATGCAAGTTCGGCATGAATGACAAAATCGTCATTGACAAACAAGGAAAAGGAGGAACTACTGATGATCCTGGGAAAAGGTTTCAGAGCGACTTTGTTTATGCAGAGTTTTTGCTTGTCTGTCTTCTCTCTTATTTGCTTTCAAAATTGCGTTTGTCTTTTTGTCTGGATTTTGTTTCTCGATCCAGAATTTTTCAAAAATGTTTGATTGTAAAGTGTGTGGTTTATTTTGATTTTTGAAGCTGTCTGTTTTTGTTGCGTCTCTTTTTTCTCTGTGCTACCACAGTGAGTTAGGGGGAAGGTATTGTATTTTTATATTTCTGTGTTCAGTTTTATGTTAGTTGTGCTGTACAACATGAGTTTTTCTTATGACTGTTTTCATTTATGTATTATTTCTATTTTATACACGTCAACCAATATTGCCATTTTTAAAATGATTGTATCAGTCTAATTTGTCCAGTACTGTAAATATTATTTGAACTTTTATTTATTACCAGTTCCATCTTGCTACTCTTTGTCAATGCCAGATTACAAAAGATTTAATTGAAGATTTTATTCTTAACTTTTTTTAAACAACTACCATTCAAGTTTTGGAGTCACCAAGGCTGCATTTATTTGATCAAATATAGAGTAATAACGATAACATTGTGAAATATTATTACAATGTAAAATAACAGTTTTCTATTCGAATATTTTTAAAAATGCAATTTATTTCTGTGATTCAAAGATGAATTTTCAGCATCATTACTCCAGTCTTCAATGTCACATGATCCTTCAGAAATCATTCTAATATGCTGATTTGCTGTTGAGGAAACATTTCTTATTATGATGTTAATATTTTTGTGTATAGCTGAATTTTTAATTGGCAGTAATTAGTAGATTTGTTTTTTTTTTTTTCAAATATGACACTATAAATATCTTAACTGTCACTTTTGATCAATTTAATGCATCCTTGCTGAACAAAAGTATTCATGTATTTTTAAAAATCTTAAACTTTAGTGCAGGTTTCATATTGGTAAATGAGTTGTTGGTTATCGTAACTCTAGTTTTTAGAAGTATCACATTTGAGCAATTTTTACACGACTTCATTTGATTTTTGATATTTTGTCGGTGGTAATTTCATTATATGTACAGTTTGTTCTAGTATTTGCCAAATATCAAACTCTCATCATCTTCATTTCTCTATCTATTTATACCAGTGGCAAACAGTCCATAGCCATCGATGACTGCACTTTCCACCAGTGTGTCCGTCTCAGCAAGTTCGACTCTGAGCGCAGCATCAGTTTCATCCCTCCTGATGGAGAATATGAGCTCATGAGGTCAGTTTGGCATCTTTGTCTATTTTCACACTATTTTCAGTGTCAGACTCTGTCTTAACACTAAGGCTGCCGTTAATGCCTATTTTTATATCGATTAATCTATCGACTAATTTATTGACTAATCTAAAATCTAAACTAATTTCCCGCAAAAAAAAATCAACAATTTTACTTAACATTTAATTTTTTTAATAAAATCATTTAGTTGTAGATGTTTTTGATGATAAAATTAGATGATAAAATAGAATCCAGAAAAGTAATGAAAAAGAATTTGGTAAAAATAAAACTGTAAAACTCAATTATTAAAAAGGCTTATTTAATAAAAAAAATTATAATTTAACTATTAAAACAAAGTATAGAAAAATTTTAACTGATTTTATAGGGCCCTATAATCATAATTAGGCATTTTTGTGGTAATAAAAATGTAGATGTAAGTGAACAATAGCCTTTAAAATGACTTAGAATATGTATATAATAGCACTGAGGCAATAATAACTAAAAATAAAAAGAACTAAAGCAAGAAATTATATGGGTTTACTGCACAAAACTGTTGAAATACATAATGTATTATAAACAATAGAGGTAATGTACATTACAACAAAGGCCTGCAGAGGGCGCCAACGGCCTGACGATTGTTTTTACACTTCACCGTGTGATCTAATCCTTGTTTAATATTGACTAAACAACATTTAATTCAAATGTCCATTTAATCTTTAATATTTGGCCATATCTTTAGCACAGAAATGCTACAGCCACAGTCATTTAATGAATATGTGGACATCAAAACTTGTAAACTCAGAGTGAGGGTTTACACTTTTATTTTGAAATTAACACTTAATGATGGGAACGATATTGATGTAGTTTCCTGAATTTGCATAAGTTTATAAATGATTTACCTTACAAATCAGATTAATAGCGCACGTTGCGTTCCCAGATGAACGTTATAATAAACCCAAACTCACAACAATATGCAGAGATGGAGTTTGAGACGCTCCTCACAGTAGAACAGCATACTGTGAGCATGTACATAATTGATGCACATATGTGACCCTGGACCACAAAACCAGTCTTAAGTCGCTGGGGTATATTTGTAGCAATAGCCAAAAATACATTGCTTGGGTCAAAATTATTGATTTTTCTTTTATGCCAAAAATCATTAAGAAATTAAGTAAAGTTCATGTTCCATGAAGATTTTTTGGTAAAATTCCTACTGTAAACATATCAAAATGTAATTTTTGATTTGTGATATGCATTAAGAACCTAATTTGGACAACTTTAAAGGTGATTTTCTCAGTCTTTTTGATTTTTTTGCATCCTCAGATTTCAGATTTCAAATAGATGTATCTCGGCCAAATATTGTCCTATCCTAACAAACCATACATCAATAGAAAGCTTATTTATTGAGCTTTCATATGATGTATAAATCTCAGTTTTGTCAAATTTAACCTTATGACTGGTTTTGTGGTCCAGGGTCACATATATTAAACTTGCTTTGCATATATATAATTTAACAGAATTCACAATTATGCTTAATTATGTTTTTAAGTGGGTTTAATATATAACGCAGCCGTGGAAAACAGTCTAATAATGCATTTCTTGGATTCTTGTCCGTGAAATGCGCCACTTCCGGTATTTTGTCGATTAGAATTGACAAAATCACCCCTACTTAAAGGAGTAGTTCACTTTCAGAACAATTTACAGATAATTTACTCACCCCCTTGTCATCCAAGATGTTTATGTCTTTTTTTCTTCAGTCGTCAAGAAGTTATGTTTTTTGAGATAAACATTTCTGGAAATTTCTCCATATAATGGACTTAAATGGTGCCCCGATTTTTGAATCTTCAAAATGCCGTTAAAATGCAGCTTCAAATGGCTGTAAACAATCCCAGCCAACAAAGAAGGGTCTTGTCTACCGAAACGTTCGGTCATTTTCTTAGAAAAATATATTTTTATATACCTTTTAAGCACTGAAACTCGTCCAGCACTAGGGCTTGTAGTGCGCGTTCCCGACTTTACGTACTCGCGTCGAAAGGTCACGCGTGACGTATGCGAAACTACAGACCCAGTGTTTACAAAGCGAACTTGAGAAGAGAGAAGTGCAACGCAGTCAAATACTCTTTAGCAACAAGGTACAACATAAAGTACAACGATGTTGGACGTCTTTGAAGCTGGAGGAGCACATGAGATGGAGTTTTTCACCGTTTCCTACCTTTTTGAGCCGGAATACACAGACGATGAACTCTGTCAGAGAGAGAAAACTGCGACAGCGACACAAGCCTCGGGCAGACCGCGTTCAAACGAGACGAGATGCTGGTGCAAGTGTGGAAAATGCCAGCCATTTCCAGCGGAGCAGGAATCTCAGTGCTGTCACGACTGGACCACATCTGTTCCACTGTTACAAACAATCGGCGAGTCAGGAGATGGGACTGCTTCAAGCATTCGCTGCGTTGCAGAGCACGGTGGACGCAGTACGTAAAGTCGGGAACGCGCACTACAAGCCCTAGTGCTAGACGAGTTTCAGTGTATGTAAAAAAATATATATTTTTCTAAGAAAATGACTTGCGTTTCGGTAGACAAGACCCTTCTTCGTCGGCTGGGATTGTTTACAGGCATTTGAAGCTGCATTTAAGATTCAAAAATCGGGACACCATTTAAGTCCATTATATGGAGAAATTTCCAGAAATGTTTATCTCAAAAAACATAATTTCTTGACGACTGAAGAAAAAATTTTTGTAAAAATATCTGTAAATTGTTGTTCTGAAAGTGGACTGCTCCTTTAACACATCCCCAATCTGCGTATGCAGGTATCGCACCACTAAGGACATCATTCTGCCCTTCCGGGTCATTCCACTGGTTCGAGAGGTTGGACGCACAAAGCTGGAGGTCAAGGTTGTCATCAAATCTAATTTCAAGCCCTCGCTCCTGGCACAGAAAATAGAGGTCTGTTAAAAGAATATATATATATAAACTTAACATTATATTTTCACACACATTTAGTGGCTAAGATTTTGTACGATGATAAATGAGGTGAATGTTTTGAACAGGTGCGTATTCCTACACCTCTGAACACTAGTGGAGTGCAGGTGATCTGTATGAAGGGAAAAGCCAAATACAAGGCCAGTGAGAACGCCATTGTGTGGAAGTAAGTGTCACCGTCTTGACATTTCTCTGCGTTTGGTTCTTGCGTGTATGTACTCATGTCACACCGTATGTCTGTCTGTCTGCTCAGGATCAAACGCATGGCGGGAATGAAGGAGTCTCAGATCAGTGCTGAGATCGAGCTGCTGCCCACTAATGATAAGAAGAAGTGGGCTCGTCCACCCATTTCCATGAACTTTGAGGTGAGTGGTTTTGACAGTCCCACTTTGTTAAATACCACTTTCCACATAAAACTTAAATTAAATTGAAAAAAAAAAAAAGATCAACTAAAACGTCTATTTACAAACTTGTATTTCTCATAAATAATTTTTTTAAAATAAAGCTGAGTAACAAGGTTAAATGAATTTTGGTACTTTTATATCTAAATTGCCAAAACGTGGACATCTTTGGATAGTTTAAAACTTTGATTTGTATGTTTAATACAGCAATGATTATAAATATCGATTTAAATTTTTATTTCGTTTAATTTTCTTGAATTATGAGAAACCTTAACTTTTTACTTATTTTACTTATTTAACACAAAATCTATTTATTTATTAATACCCAATAACTTGGGTAATAGTGTTGAATTAATTGATATTTTTAAATCATTAACCTAGGTAACAGTGCTGAATACATTTATATATATATATATATATATATATATATATATATTTTTTTTTTTTTTTTTTTTTTTTATGAGGTTTGCTATGTTTTTTTGTAACTGTTACCTAAAATTTGGACATGTTTGAATACAGTTTAAAACCAATGATTTGTGTGACTTAATTAAGCAGTCAGTATATACATAAATATATATTTACAATTATAGGATCAGTCAGTGCAAGTTTCTTTGAGTTGAAACAGCTCAGACTTGCATTTTAGTCTGGAACTAGGATTAAGCTTTGTCTGTGAACCTGGAGGTCAAACATCTATTTACAAACTTGTATTTCTCATTAATAAAAAAAGCTGAGTAAAAAAGTTAAATGAATTTATGTTTTATGCAATTTGCGGTACTTTTGTAACTAAATTATTAAAACTTGGACATCTTTTGATAGTTTAAAACCTTGATTTGTATGATTTTAATACAGCAATGAATATAAATATTGATTTTAAAAATCATAATATCAGAAAACATTTATTAACATATGTTTTCTTTAATTTATGAAAAACATTAGTTTGATTTTTTTTTTTTTTTTTAGTTTCTTTTTTAAATCAATAACCTGGGTAACAGGGTTGAATGGTTTTTGTATGAGGTTTGCTGTAGTTTTTTGTTATTAACATACTTTAATTTATGAAAACTATTTGCTTGATGTTTTTTTTTTTTTTTTTTTTTAATCAATAACCTGGGTAACAGGGTTGAATGAATTTATATATATATATATATATATATATATATATATATATATATATATATTGTTTTTTATTAGGTTTGCTGCGCTTTTTGTAACCGTTAACTAAAATGTAACGGTTAACTAGCAGTCAATATAGACACTGATAAAAATGATCTAATAAAAAATATCTATTTACAAACTCATATTTCGCATAAATATAAAAAAAACTTGGTCTTTTTTTGTCAAAAAGCTGAGTAACAGGGTTGAGTGAATTCATTTTTTAGTATTTTTATGAGATTTGCGCTACTTTTGTAACTAAATAACTAAACCTGAACATGTTTGAATAGTTTAAAACCTTAATTTATGTGATTTTAATTTGGCAAGAAATATGAATATTAATAAAAAAATATATATCAGAACAAGTGTATTTACTAACATATGTTTCTCAAATTAAAGAAAACATTAGCTTGCATTTTTTTAAATCACCTGGGTAACAGGGTTGAATGAATATTTTAATTAATTTATTAAGAGGTTTGCTGTTTTAATTTAGCAATAATTAAAGACATTAAAACTGATCGACTCTATATGAATTTACCATCTTGCATTTCTCTTAAATTATTATTTTTTTCTCAATAAGTTGACTATCAGGGATGAATACATTTGATATTTTTTGCTGTGCTTCTCTTAAAATAACTGGATATGAAGTTTGTGTGCAGTTGATTTGTGTCAACCTTACAGGGATAGTTCACCCAAAAATGAAAATTTGATGTGTATCTGCTTACCCCCAGGGCATCCAAGATGTAGGTGACTTTGTTTCCTCAGCAGAACACAAACAGAGATTTTTAACGAAAACTTTTGAAGTCTGCCAGCCATATAATATGAGTGGATGAGCACCAGACATTTAAAAGTAAACAAAAACATGCACAGACAAATCCAAATTACACCCTGCGCCTCGTGACGATACATTAATGTCCTGAGACACGAAACGATCGGTTTTTGTGAGAAACTGAACAGTATTTATATCATTTTTTACCTTTGATACACAGCCACGTCCATCTGTTCTGAGCACAAGTTTATCATCCGGCTCGTGACGTGTATGCACTCTGGCGTAGAATACGCAAACGCCGGAAGCGATCTGTCGCATGTATACAACACTCATTGTTTACTCAGAGCACAGAGATTGTGGGTATAGCGGCTATTCAAAATGGTAATTACTTTCGCTTATCCTGATTGTTCAAACCGATTTAAAGCTAAAAGATTACGTTTGCTTGCACAAACTCATCTGGGACTTTTCACTGATTTCTCCTTCCGGCGTTTGCGTATCGTAAAGGAAACAAAGTCACCTACATCTAGGATGCCCTGGGGGTAAGCAGATAAACATCAAATTTTCATTTTTGGGTGAACTATCCCTTTAATTTGTGTGATTTTAATTTAGTAGTAAATATATATATATTTTTAAAATCTAAATTTATTTCTAATGAATAAAAGAAAATGCTAGCTTAAATTTTTTCCCCTCAGTGGGCTAAAAAGTAACACTTTTTTTTTTTTTTTTTTTTTTACTTTTAGGGGAGGTTTATATAAACGTAAATAATAGTTTGACATAACCAGTTTTCAACTTTTCCTGGCACACATCTCTGATGTATTTCCTCCGTTATCTTCCTCTGTCTCAGGTTCCGTTTGCACCCTCTGGGCTGAAGGTGCGTTACCTGAAGGTATTCGAGTCGAAGCTCAACTACAGTGACCACGATGTGATTAAATGGGTGCGATACATCGGACGCAGCGGAATCTACGAGACGCGTTGCTAATGAGCCGCCGAGCGGAGGGACCAGCTCTTACTCTCCTATAAATATAATGTTTCCCTCCTTCCCTCTCATCAAGATTTGTGGATGAATTAAAAAGGCTAATAACAAAAAAATATGCAAAATGTGAAACGTAGTAATCTGTCCGTGTTTGTACGAGTGCTGTAATGAACAGATCCAGTGGAGAGCAGTGTGTGTGTCTGTCAGTCAAAGCGCAGCTTCCTGATTTGCTGTTGTTGGGGTCCACTGTCCATTTTGTCGTTGGTTATTCTCCCATTGGTCATACTCTCAGTATCTTATCGCTATCTCTCTGTGACTGTTTAGTTCAGTATAAATATATATATAATGGAAAAAAACTGTGTTTGTGTGTTTTTTGTCTTTCGCAGACTTGTTTTTCTTTAGTTTACATATCACATATCCTGTGCTGGGTAGTAACTTATAACATGAAATCTGGATAATGTATTCAGATTCAAAAAGTAAGTACTTGTTTTAATTAATATTTATAATTAAATATTACATCTTAAAATACTTGTCAGACTACAGTTACTTTTCTGATTGCATGATTACATTATTCACACAATAACAATATATCACAATAATATCGCTCTGGAAGTCTATGTCAGCCCATAGAACCGCTTGTGGGAAAGTTATGAAATTTGACACAGATAGAAGATATTAACTTAACATTAACCATAGCAAGTTTAGAGTCTCTAGCTCAAACTCTCTAGTGCCACCACTTGTCCAAAGTTTCACTCATGTTTATGCTAATACCTTTGGACCATAAGGTCTAGAAGGAAAATTACTCTGAAATGTTCCTCTGAATCCATGACTGATGCCAACTCAAATGGGAACCAAAATGTAATATTCATAAGGTCAAGGGTTTTTTCCACTATTTTTTATAGTTTGAAAAACCTACTTTTTCGAACTTGTACAAGACGGTTTGTCTCATTTTCACCAAAATTGGTTCAGATCATCTTCAGACCATGCTGGCAAAAAGTTATGGAATTCAAGTTGATTAGTCAAACTGTTCTCGAATAACGTGCAAATGAATTTGATGAAGAGCACGCAAAAATGGATGTGAGGCCATACCTCTTCAATGCTCTTGTGTGTTATAATAACCACGATCAAGGCCTACCTGGACAGTTTTGGCATAGGAGATATGAAAAATTGCTATTTTCGCTTATAACTTCTGAATGGTTTGGCCAAAACTGATCTCATTAGATTCGCTACAGCATGCCGACCCAATCAAACTAGACCCAATTTTCCCATATCAGCCATTTTGGGTTTTGGCCATTTTGAATTTTATTGTAAAGTGTTATATTTTTAGAATGCATTGGTGTATCCGTACAAAACTCAGTTTAGTAGTTGATTAGTCAAACCGTTCTTGAATAACGCGCAAACGAATTTGATGAAGAGCACACAAAAATGAATATGAGGCCATATCTTTGCAATGCTATAGTGCAGTGGTTCTCAATCCTGGTCCTGGGGGACCCCTGCTCTGCACATTTTGCATGTTTCCCTTATTTAACACCTGATTGAGATCATCAGCTCATGAGGAGAGAGATCCATGAACTGAACTAATCAGCTAATCTCAGTCAGGTGTGTTAAATAAGGGAGACATGCAAAATGTGCAGAGCAGGGGTCCCCCAGTAATTTTCCAGGATTGAGAACCACTGCTATAGTGTATTGAGAACCTATTTTGCTTATAACTTCTAAATGGTTTGGCCAAAGCTCACAAAACTTGTCTCATTAGATTCACTACAGCATGCCGAGTCGAACTGTACTCAATGTTCAGCCATTTTGGTTGTCGGCCATTTTGAATTTTATGAACGCATTGGTGTATCTGTACGAAACTCAGTATGTGTCTTCAGCATCATGCTCTGATAATACTCAAAAAGTTTAGTGGCAGCGCCATTTTGTGGTCAAAAGTTATAATGAAATTTCCAAAAAATACTAATAACTTGAGTTTATTAGCCTATTGCAGGATTCCCCAAATCTTACCCTGGAGGTCCAATGCGCTGCAGAGTTTAGCTCCAACCCTGATCAAACTCACCTACCTGTGATTCTCTAATGATCCTGAAGACCTTGATTAGCATTCTCAGGTGTGTTTGATTAGGGTTAGAGCTAAACTCTGCAGCGCATTGGACCTCCAGGGTAAGATTTGAGGATCCCTGGCCTATTGTAATGAAACTGGTCTTAAGATATTCTTTGGGTCATGCCAAGAACATACCAATTTGACCATAGTCAGCCAAACTTCCTGTCTGCCATTTTGATTTAAGTTTTTCGAACACCTCCTAAATCATTGGTCCAATTTTCACCAAATTTGATTCAGATCAACTTCAGACCATGTTGACAAAAAGCTTTGGATTTTGTGACGATATACAAAACGGTTACCATTTAACACATCAACTAATTTTCTGAAATCATGCCAAACTGTATCTGAGGCTGTTTCTCTGCTTCTTTGACAACTTTGAAATATTGACACCAAACTTTGTATGTGCAATTGTCACGTCACACTGACCAGAGCCCATCAATTTAGTTACACTGTCACCTATTGCTCAAGAGTAATAAACCATTCATTGACGATTAATAATCAAATTTCTAAAAAAACACTAATAACTTTTGTCTATATTGGCCTATTGTAATTAAAACTGGCCTCAATATATTCTTTGGATCATTACGAAACCATAGATCCCATAGTCAGACAAACTTCCTGTCTGCCATTTTGACTTACATTGAAAACCTACTTTATCGAACTCCTCCTAGACTTTTGGTCCAATTTTCATCAAGTTTGACTGTGTCTGATGCTGTATCTTTGTTAAACCTTGACGTATTGACACCAAAATTTGTCTGTGCAATTATCACCTCACACTGACCATGCCACATCAATTTGGTAACAGTGCCACTTATTGGTCAAGAGTGATAAACCATTCATTAACCATTAATAATGCCGAAAACATAGATGCCAATTTTGCCATAATCAGCCGAACATCCTGTCCGCGATTTCGATTTATGTTGAAAACCTACTTTTTCAAACTCCTCCTAGACTATTGGTCCGATTTTCACCAAAATTGAATCAGATCATCTGTAGACTGCTGACAAAAAGTTATGGATTTCGTGTTGATAGACAAAACTGCTTTCGTATACCACTGCAACAAATTTAAGGCATGATGACTATGTCTGAGGCTGTATCTCTGCAAAGCTTTGACATATTGACAAAACTTTGTGTGCGTCATTGTCACCTCGCATTGACCACACCACATCGGCTTTATAATATCGCAACCTATTGGTCAAAAGTGATAAGCTATTAAATCATGTACCTGGTGGTTATATTTATGATTTTTCAGCCATTTTGACTACAATCTTCATAAAATGGCTTCAATTACTCATTGCTGCAGATGGTCTGATGCTTGCTTTTGTAGTGCTTGGCCCCTTGATTGCTGCTTGCAGCTATATTTTTAATGTTAATTATCTTAATTATTAACACACTGGTTTGTGCAAACAGTTTTACCATTTACAGCACATTGTTATTCTTCTCGTTAATTTCTTATAGCAGATAATGAACCGGAACTCTCTCACCCAGCACTGCGCGTCTATATATTTCATATTTATACTGTGCTGCATTTCCCTTAAGTAAAAAAAAAACACTCTTGTACATTAGACACTATTTATTTGTCTTCCTGTCTCTGTTGACATCCTGTACAATCAAAGGCTGACAGGATAAGGGAAGGCAAAGTTAATAAAATAATAATCTCTCCTAGATTCACATAATTTGTGCAAAGGAAAAGTCAGAGGCTGGGAAAAAAAACACAGACGTTACCATGAAAGACAAACAGTTGAATTCTGACTTCAGTGCAAGTCTGGACAGCAGTTTGTTAAGCCTCTGCCTCTCATTAAATTATGAAATGAGACAACAGAACGCAGATATTATAATCACTGGTGGTACAATTTCAATTTAAACACATACTGTCTAAAACTGACCATTGCATATCCATACATGTACATAAACAATGTTGACAAAGCTCTTCAAAGGGTTAAGGGTTAAACACAAGTTAAGCTTAAGACATCATGCTGGCATTCATTTTGTCTCTCAATTTATGAAACTAAACTTGCAGTTAAAACAATGATTGTGCCACATATTTGGTACATTTTGGTAGGCACATTTTTTTTTTCATACTAGACATATACTGTTGAGTTGTATTTAACCCAGAATACTCCTTTTAAGTGGTTTCATTCCTTAACAATTATCAACAGCTTCGTTAGTTTGACTTTAAAACGTGCAAGACTCATTTTGCAGAACCTAATTGTATAATTATCAAGTTTGAGTCCAATGTTCTAGCCCTTCAACCTAAGTTTTAGGATATTCATTAAGAGCTCTTTGAAAGAAAACATCACAGTGAGAGATGAACAGGGTATTATGCAGTGATGAAATTACATACTTTTGTTTTTACAGTAAAAACAGACAACTCTTCATGTTATTAAGCATATATTTTTAAAACACAGTGTTCAAATGTGGAATTCTGACCTTTACTAAAGCACACCAAATTCAAGTAGGCAAACTTCATTTTCCACTCAGTCATGCCTGTTTAATATTGGCGTATTTTTTTCCATTTGTAAAATTATTAACCACGACAACACTGATTATGCACTGCGATACGAACAAACGATTTTCATTATTTTTTAGCTCTCATATTTAGATAACAGCATTTATCTTCCAGTGCCTCACAGCGTTTTTATCATTAGACATCAATCTGGGCCATTCCAAGAGACACTCACTGACTTATGAGATGTCTAACAAGTATATATTACGATAAGAACATTAAAACGAAAGTTAAAACAAATAAAACGCATTAATACCATGTGCGCTCGTTCTAAAACACGAAAAAGCCCTGCCGATCCTGTGTGATTCAGCATCCCGTCACTGACAATGACTTAAAACTGACTCGTGGTCACTAACGTTCTAGACGTCGCTCCATTTGAACCCTTCATATATGTGTTAGTAATACAGAGAGCGAAACCGATGGATGGTGTAAGGATTGCTTCGTTTCTGAGGTTGGATTGCCGGTATTGGAAGACAGATGTGTGGTGTGCTGTGGCACTCTAATCTTCGTCGTCTTCCTCGTCTTCACTGATGGCCAGTCCGCGGGCAGAGTAGGTGTAGCCGGACAGGGCGCTGCTGTGATGTGACGAGGGTGAGGAGGGCGGGGAGGTTTTGGTGAAGAAGGGCAGACGGAAGGTTGGAGACGGGGAGCGCTCGCGTGTGGGACTGCTGCTGGGGCTGGGCCGCGGACTGATGGCCTGTAGCATTCGTCCTTTACCCTCCTTCAGCATGTGCTTCTGTTAGAGGAAGAACAAACGAGAGGCAATAAGAGTGGAATCAAGAAGAAATAAATGTAAATTAAGAAACTACTGTGTATTAGCTGAGACTGATTTTAACTACACCCCTACATTTATGATCAGGAAATATTCCTGTATCACTCTCTCTCATAGCTACATGGTGAGTAGATAGGCCCCATCATTTTGAGCTAAATGTGTTCGACAGTATTAAACAATATCACTACCGAACACTAGGGCTGGGCGATAAATCCATTTTATCGATTAACTCGAATGTGAAAAAACCCAGACCCTAATCTATTAAGATTAAGGGTCTGGCATCGAGCAATGAAAAGGGCCTAACTCGAGGGGCGGCACCAAGCATGCATTTGAAACTCTCACTGCACGCAATTGGATAACGCCACGACCAATCACAACAATACAGCCAGCGGAGCTAACTGATAGATTAAACTCTTGCCGTATCCAGTCGGCAAAACAGCATAAACGTCCTTCTTGCAAAGGAACGATTAGAGCACGGTTTTCTGTTCCTCTTTTATATGAAAAGCCAAGTCTAACTCGTTCATTGTAGCGGCCAAAGCCGTTTCAAACAACTGGTGTTCATCTGTAGCCAGCTTTCAATGTTTACTAAATGATTCCGGACGTCGCAGCGGTGTCGTCATCAGCTTAGCTCGCCTCTGGCCCGCCTACATCAGATACACCGATTTGATTGGTTCCCGGAACTGCTTACATATTGCAGTGACGTGCATCATTGCTCGATGCTAGAGTGTCTTGCAGAGACAATTCAAATTGTGCTCTCGTGAGACTTCTGGATTTCCAGGGTACGAATGTGTAGTTTACATCAATTTGTTTGAATGAAAATCGGTTTTCTATCCACCGACGCTCCCCTCTGGGCTCCAGCAGTTCCGAATGGGCTCAGCCCTCCCTCAGCGCATTTACCATATTAATATACAGGTGCTGGTCATATATTTAGAATATCTTCAAAAAGTCGATTTATTTCACTAATTCCATTCAAGAAGTGAAACTTGTATAATGTATACATTCATTCCACACAGACTGATATATTTTAAGTAGGGATGCACCGATCCGTATCGGCCGATCACTTGCGCGTTTTGTCAGTAAAGCCGGTTCTGTAATCAGCGGTAAATGCCATCAGGTGCGTTATTTCACGTTGAGCCGTATATACTACACACAGCCGTTGTTTACCGACGAGCTGCGCAAATCCATGTTCATTATCAGTGTGAATGTGCGCAGCTCGTCAGTGAACAATGGCTGTGTGTAGTATATACGGCTCAACGTGAAATCACGCACCTGATGGCATTTACCGCTGATTACAGAACCGGCTTTACTGACAAAACGCGCAAGCATGATCGGCCGATTCGTATCGGTGCATCCCTAATTTTAAGTGTTTATTTCTTTTAATGTTGATGATTATAACTGACAACTAATAAAAACCCCAATTCAGTATCTCAGAAAATTAGAATATTGTGAAAAGGTTCAGTATTGAAGACACCTGGTGCCACACTCTAATCAGCTAATTAACTCAAAACACCTGCAAAGGCCTTGAAATGGTCTCTCAGTCTAGTTCTGTAGGCTACACAATCATGGGGAAGACTGCTGATTTGACAGTTGTCCAAAAGACGACCATTGACACCTTGCACAAGAAGGGCAAGACATAAAAGGTCATTGCAAAAGAGGCTGGCTGTTCACAGAGCTCTGTGTCCAAGCACATTAATAGAGAGGCGAAGGGAAGGAAAAGATGCGGTAGGGAAAAAAAAGTGTACAAGCAATAGGGATAACCGCACCCTGGAGAGAATTGTGAAACAAAACCCATTCAAAAACGTGGGGGAGATTCACAAAAAGTGGACTGCAGCTGGAGTCAGTGCTTCAAGAACCACTACGCACAGACGTATGCAAGACATGGGTTTCAGCTGTCGCATTCCTTGTGTCAAGCCACTCATGAACAACAGACAGCGTCAGGTGGTGGTCCAAAGTTATGTTCTCTGATAAAAGTAAATTTTGCTTTTCCTTTGGAAATCAGGGTCGCAGAGTCTGGAGGAAGAGAGGAGAGGCACAGAATCCACGTTGCTTGAGGTCCAGTCTAAAGTTTCCACAGTCAGAGATGGTTTGGGGTGCCATGTCATCTGCTGGTGTTGGTCCACTGTGTTTTCTGAGGTCCAAGGTCAACGCAGCTGTATACCAGGATGTTTTAGAGCGGTTCATGCTTCCTGCTGATGACCAACTTTATGGAGATGCAGATTTCATTTTCCAACAGGACTTGGCACCTGCACACAGTGCCAAAGCTACCAGTACCTGGTTTAAGGATCATGGTATCCCTGTTCTTAATTGGCCAGCAAACTCACCTGACTTTAACCCCATAGAAAATCTATGGGGTATTGTGAAGAGGAAGATGCGATATGCCAGACCCAACAATGCAGAAGAGCTGAAGGCCACTATCAGAGCAACCTGGGCTCTCATAAGACCTGAGCAGTGCCACAGACTGATCGACTCCATGCCACGCTGCATAAATATATCAGTCTGTGTGGAATGAATGAATTATACAAGTTTCACTTCTTGAATGGAATTACTGAAATAAATCAACTTTTTGAATATATTCTAATTAATATAAATAGTTTGAAAACAAAAAGTTTAATTGTAATTGTCCATGAAGGCTGGAATTGAAAAACTCCTTATATTCAAGTGTGCATAATTATTAAGTGTGCAATTATTAGGCACATTTCTTTTAGATATAAAATGAGCCAAAAAAAGAGATTTAACTCAGACTGTAAAGTCAAAAATTGCTAAATGCCCATGAGAAGGATGCAATGCTAATGCAATACTAGAATTTGCTAAGTTAAGGCATGACCAAATGACCCGAAACCCGAAATGCTTGTCGGGTTTGCATGATCAGAAAAAAACAGGTGCGGAAGAAAAGACATGCGTTCGCTCTTAAAGAAACATTAGAAAATAAGGTAAAGAATTAGGTGTGAAAACATCAGGAACCATTTAGCCTCCAGTGCCACCATTTTCCAGAACTGCAACCTACCTGGAGTCTCCAGAGGTGCAATGTGTCAGGTTCTCAGAGATTTGGGTGAAAACTCCTAAAAAAATGGCTTTAGAATTTATCTTTCTAGAATCTGGCAGTAAGTTTTGGAAGTTCATTTTTAGAAGGATCTCCTATCCTGATCTCTTGCAAGAGTTAGACTAAAATTATATTTTTCCATATTCCGTCTAATTTTTTTCAATACTATTCCACACCTGGAAAATATTTCCCCGTAGGAACCCTGTTTTTTTATTTCGACTCAGTCAATTGTGATGCTGATATTTGAGTTTTAGGACAGAGCGATTGTTAAAGTGATACTCACCAATGCTCCCTCCGGTCCAAACATCTGCAGGAAGTTGCCGATGAATTCGCGGGACTTCTCTTCCCATTTCTGGATCAGGTCGATGCTCTTCTCCTCCACCTTCTGCACAAACTCTTTACTCTTCTCCTCCACGTCCTTCACCTTCTTCTTCACCTTGTCCACACGCTCCTGAAGATTGTACTTCTTTTCCTGTGTGAAGGTAATGCACAAGACCAAGACTAAGAAAATCTCATTTCTGGCAACTAGTATTAATCTTGAGATCATTCTGTAAATAGTAAATGAATGAACGCCCACATTGATGAAGCTGACGTTAAGCTCTTTTGCGGTGTAGCCACGCTGAAGATTTCGTCTGACGTAAACATCATAATCTCGGACAATGCGTGTGATGATGTCAGAGGTGGAAATGCCCTCTGTCCGCTGGGTTGGTGCAAACATTCCTGTGGAAGCCCAAAATAAACAAAACTGTTTTAAATATTAGCATACCAGTCAGGAATAAGGACATTTAGTTTCTAACCAACCGACCAATTTTTTTGGCAAAACATTTTCTTAAAGGATAAGAAAATTTCTTAACATTTCTTAAATATATACTCATCCCCATGTCATCCAAGATGTTCAAGTCTTTGAGGAAAACTGGTTTTTGAGAAAAACATTCCAGGATATTTCTTCATATAGTGGACTTCAATGGGATGAAGGTTGGGTTGAAGGTCCAAATTGAAGTTTCAAAGCAGCTTCAAAGGGCTCTACACGATCCCAGCCAAGGAATAAGGTTCTTATCGAACGAAACAATCGTCATGTATATGTTTTTTTAACCACAAATGCTCATCTTGCTTTTCAAAAAAAGAAAGGGTAGGGCATAGGTAGGAACCAAAATTGTCAGACATCATTTTTTTGTAAGGTCATTTGACGCTTTTTTAGAAAATGGCCGATTGTTTCACTAGATAAGACCCTTATTCCTCGGCTGGGATCGTGTAGAGCTCTTTGAAGCTGCACTGAAACTGCAATTTGGACCTCCAACCCATTGATCCCCACTAAAGTTCACTATATGGAGAAAAATCCTGGAATGGTTTTCTCAAAAACCCTAATTTTTGACTGAATGACAGGGGAGAGTAGATTATCAAGATTTTTTTTTATTCTGTAAGTGAACTAATCCTTTAACCTAGTTTATTACTCATGATTACTATAAATCTGCCAATCATTGGTTTATCTCCCTAACAGGAGTAAGCATTGAACCTCCTAGGAACCATAGATAGTCCACTCAGATATGTAAATTTTACCAGCTCAACCAATAGCGAGAGTTTGGGGGCATGGCTAGTGCAGATAAAATGGTAAGATAAATAAGTGTTGTAAATGTTGTTAAAAAGTATGCTTTATTTTTGTAATGCCACAAGGTGACACCATTAGTGTAGATCCTGGAGATCTACCATCCTACAAAGTTTAGCTCCAACCCTGATCAAACACACCTGAATCAGCTAAATAATATCTTAGGTATCACTTGATAATTACAGACAGCTGTGTTGGAGCAGGGCTGGAACTAAAGTCTGCAGGTAGGTAGATCTCCAGGAACAGGGTTGGGCAGCCCTGGCGTAGAAACTGCAAGTTCTTCATTTATAGTTCATACTCTGAAATTTCAGATGCAAAGATTGATTTCTCCATCAAAAACACATAAAGGTCAGTTTCTAAAGCTGTTATCCTCACCTGCGTCTTTGATGTGCTTGTAAACATCATCACTGTCAGCTGAGGAGTATGGGATATCATCATGGGCCACAAAGTCAATCTTAGGTATCAAAAAACACAATCGTTTATTACATAAGGACACAATAAATTTTCTCACTGCTTGGTTCCCATTTTACGTTCTTCCTCCAACATCTATATATGTAAATATACAGTTGAAGTCAAAAGTTTACATACACCTTGCAGAATCTGCAAAATGTTCATTATTTTACCGAAATACCTGAATAAGATATTTCACATAAAAGATGTTTACATATAGTCCACAAGAGAAAATAATAATAATATTAATAATAATAACGCCGTTCAAAAGTTTACATACGCTTGATTGTTAACACTGTGTTGTTACCTGAATGATTCACAGCTGTGTTTTTTTGTTCAGTGGTAGTTGTCCATGAGTCCCTTGTTTGTCCTAAACATTTAATCTGTCCGCTGTTCTTCAGAAAAAAACCTTCAGGTCCCACAAAATCGTTGGTTTCTCAGCATTTTTGTGTATTTGAACCCTTTCCAACAATGTCTGTATGATTTTGAGATCCATTTTTTCACAACTGAGGGACTCATATGCAACTATTACAGAAGGTGCAAATGCTCACTGATGGTTCAGAAGGAAACGCAAAGCATTGTGAGTCGGGGGGTGAAAACTTTTTCAATTTGAAGATCAGGGTAAATGTAACTTATTTTTCTTCTGGGAAACATGGAAGTAGCTTCTAAAGGGCAGTACCAAATGAAAAATATATGATATTTAAGCAAAATAAGAAAAACGTACACATCCTCATTCTGTTCAAAAGTTTTCGGCTCTTAATGCATCTTTTTCCTTCTGAAGCATCAGTGACCGTTTGAACCTTCTGTAATAGTTGCATATGAGTCCCTCAGTTGTCCTCAGTGTGAAAAGATGGATCTCAAAATCATACAGTCATTGTTGGAAAGGGTTCAAATACACAAAAATGCTGAAAAACCAAAGAATTTGTGGGACCTGAAGGATTTTTCGGAAGAACAGCGGGCAGTTTACTGTCCAGGACAAACAAGGGACTCATGAACAACTATCACTAAACAAACAGCTGTGGATCATTCAGGTAACAACACAGTATTAAGAATCAAGTGTATGTAAACTTTTGAACGGTGTCAATTTTATAAATTCAACTAGTATTTTCTCTTGTGGACTATATGTAAACATCTTTCATGTGAAATATCTTATTCAGGTCAGTACTAAATAAAAAATGCATTTTGTATGATCCCTTGAACATGAACATTTTGCAGATTCTCCAAGGTGTATGTAAACTTTTGACTTCAACTGTATAATATATGTCACCTCAGTTCTCTCTTGTCTTACCCGATGCTTGGTGAGGAACTCAGGTGTGAGAGTCCATGGAGCATTCCGGACCACCTCGTCCACATAGCGACAGTGACTGATTGCATCATATCGCTCATCCTCGTTCATGACAGTAAAACCCTTTAACTTGTGTGTGAGGTCATCACTACACACTGCAGAGAGGCACGAGAAAGAGGGGCTAAATACAGCACTGACATTAAGATAAACTCTGTGCTAAATGATCAGAATGATAAACAGTTCAATAACTCTACAGACACTGCATGCTCAGGACTCTTTAAAGTTGAAGGGCTGAACCTGCTCAGGATTACTTACCACCTACAATAAGATGTGTGTTTGGGAAAAGGCATTTAGCCTGCATGAGAGCACGGGCATGTCCTGAGTGGAACATGTCGAAGATGCCATCAGCGTACACCCGCACAGGCCTGTCGGCTACAGACAAAAAGAAGGAAGTCAGGTTTTATGGCCTCAAGAGAACTACTAAATTTAGACACACATTTGAAGTCAGTTTAAAAGGTACAGTTCCATAGAATTTTACAAAATGTTTTAAATATAAACAGTACTGTTACAAAATTCGATTTTTAAAAGAAATTGATCGTTTTATATAGAGATAATGATTTAAATTGACAATAATTTAAATAAATGTTGTTTTAAACTCTATTTACGAAAGAATGCTGAAAAAAAGCTCATGTCGTTCCAAACCCGTAAGATCTTTGAAACACACAATTATATATTTTTGGGTGAAATCCAAGAGCTTTCTGATTCTGCACAGACAGCTATGCATGTTCACTGCAAAAAATGCTTTTCTTACGTAGATTTTTTTGTCTTGTTTCCAGCCAAAATATCGAAAAAATCTTTAATCAGGAAGGATTTTCTAGACAAGTAAAAATTATTATCTTGTTTTTAGTAAAAACAAGTCAAAATTAGGTGAGTTTTTGCTTAAAACAAGCAAAATAATCTGCCATTGGGGTAAGAAAAAAAATCTTAATTCAAGCAGACAACTAGATTATTTTTCTTACCCCATTGGCAGATTATTTTGCTTGTTTTAAGCAAAAACTCACCTAATTTTGACTTGTTTTTACTAAAAACAAGACCCAAATTTTTACTTGTCTAGAAAATCCTTCCTGATTCAAGAATTTTTAGATATTTTGGCTGGAAACAAGACAAAATCTAAGTAAGAAAAGCATTTTTTGCAGTGTTCAAGGCCAAGAAAGGTATTGAAGATATCAATAAAATAGTCCATGTGAAATCAAAGTCATTATTTTTTATTTCTTTGCACACAAAAAGTATTCTTGTAGCTTCATTAAATAATGGTTGAACCACTGATGTCACATGGACTATTTTATAGATATACTTACTACCTTCACTGCAAAAAAATAGTTTCTTACTTGGATTGTTTGTCTTGTTTCCAGCCATAATACCTAACAATTCTTAAATCAAGAAGGAATTTCTAGACAAATAAACATTATCTTCTGGTTTTCAGAAAAAAAAACAAGTCCAAATTAAGTGAGTTTAATAATCTGCCAGTCGGATTATTTTTCTTACCCCATTGCCAGATTATTTTGCTTGTTTCAAGCAAAAATGCACTTAATTTTGACTTTTTTTTTTTAAACAAGACTTTTTAGATATTTGGTCCGGAAACAAGACAAAAGTAAGAAAAGCATTTATTGCAGTGTTTCTGGGCCTTGAACATTTCAGTTGTGTTGCTGTCTATGCAGGGTCAGAAAGCTCTTGGATTCCATAAAAAATATCTTAATTTGTCTTCCGAAGATGAACGAAGGTCTTCTAGGTTTGGAAAGACATGAATGAATGAATGAATGAATGATGCATTTGTATAGCGCTTTCATGTGTATTTCCGTACACCCAAAGCGCTTTACAATCATATGGGGGATCTCTCCTCAACCACCACCAGTCAGCTATTCCTTTAAGATATTAAGCCTTGCTTACTGTAAAACCTATCCAAATTTTGTTACTTTTTGCCTAAAACAAGAAAAAATGTCTGCCAATGGGGCAAGAAAAATAATTTTGTTTTCCCTTTGAGTTAAGTTTTTTCTTGTTTTAAGCAAAAATGTTTACAAATTTTACAGAAAACAAGGTTTAGTATCTTAAGTCATTTTACTTCTGAAGTATCTTGATGCAAGAATGTTTAGATATTTGTGCTAGAAAACAAGACAAAAATACTAAGAAATACTAAGTAAAAACTTTTTTTTTTTTGCAGTGATGTCTTTGTGATCTTCATAGGCTAGGCTAAAGAGGTGAAGAACATGTCTAAATCCAACCTGAAATTTTAAAAAGTAAATAATTTCCTAAGTGGACTCCTCCTCCACAAACAGCACTATAAAAAACGTATTTAAGTATATTTTTCAGTATTAAAATTTTACTTTTAAATTCTTATTTAATAAAAAAACGGTTTTTATTACTGAATAAAAATAACACATAAAACAATGACATACATTTTATATTGCAGTCAAGAGAATTAGAAATTTGAGGAGGAAACATGCTTAATTGTATTAACAAAAATTAAGGCATAATGCAAAATAAAATAGGTTTAAAGTCACAATAAAACAGTGTTTTTTAGATTAGAAGATTAAATTTAGAAGACAACTTGAAAAAGAAAACATGCATGGAAGAATTATTCACAATAGGATCAATAACACTGAATTTGGAAAGGTGGGTTTAATTTTATTAATAAAATGGGGCAAGAAAAATAATCTTGTTTTCCCTTTGAGTTAAGACTATTTTTCTTACCCCATTGGTGGATATTTTTTTCTTTTTTAAGCAAAAACTAATAAAATGTATATACATTTTACAGAAAAACAAAGCTTAGTATCTTAAGTCATTTTACTTCTGAAGTATCTGTATCTTGATCTAAGAATGTTTAGATATTTGTGCTAGAAAATGAGAAAAATACTAAGTAAAACATCTTTTTTTGCAGTGCACAGGGTCAGAAGAGAGAGATGTCATATTGTCAAAGTAATAAAACACATATACAGTGTTATAAATGTACATTAAATATTTTAAAATGTAAAATATAAAAAGAAGATTTACAATATTAATTATTAGTTAATTATTAGTTAAAACAAAACCTGAAATTGTTAAAAACCATTAACACTACACTATTCAGAAGCAACAAGTCTGTGTATCCTACTCAATACCAATAGCTATGTCTGAAAGCAACATATGGAAGATGAAAAGTTGGCCAAAATGCCATTAGAGAGGTGAAGGAATGTTAGGAATGCTTATAAGAGACGCTTAAAGGAGAAGTTCACTTTCAGAAAAAAAAATCCTGATAATTTACTCACCCACATACCATCCAAGATATTCATGTCTTTCTTTCTTCAGTCAAGGTTTTTGAGGAAAACATTGCAGGATTTTTCTCCATATAGTGGACTTAAGTGGGGATCAACAGGTTGAAGGTCCAAACTGCAGTTTCAATGCAGCTTCAAAGGGCTCTAAGTGAAAGGATCTGTCATTTTCTTAAACGATATATATACTTTTTAACCACAAATGGTCATCTTGCATCAGTTGGAAAGGTGATGCATGAAATAAGCAGAAGTACCGACCCAGTGTTTACAAAACGAACATGCAAAGAAAGTCAAACACCCCTTGCAAAAAAGGTAGAGTAACGACGTCGGACGATTTTGAAGTTGGAGGATCTAGTTTATCACCCTACCTTTAGAACCGAAGCGTTGACCTTTCCAACATGACTACTTAATGTGTGAAGAAACAAATGTGCATCGTAGAGCTAGTGCAAGACAAGCATTTGTGGTTAAAAAGTATTCATTTTTATTTTTTTTTAGAAAATGACGGACTGTTTTACTAGATAAGACGTTATTCCTCGGCTGGGATCATGTAGGGCCCTTTGAAGCTGCACTGAAACTGCAGTTTTGACCTTCAACCCATTGGCTCCCATTGAAGTCCAGCATACGGGGAAAGATCCTGGAATGTTTTCCTCGAAAAACCTTACTTTCTTTGCGACTGAAGAAAGAAAGACATGAACATCTTGGATGACATGCGGGTGAGTAAATTATCAGGACATTTTCATTCTGGAAGTGAGCTTCTCTTCTAGTTATGGTTTAAGCCTTTCGTGCATGGTGTCCACATTTGTGGACAGTTATTTAACTCCATTTAGAGTAATATGTTAGTATTTTATAAACTAAAATTTTGAGTAAAATGTAGTTTTTATTCACCAAAAACCAACTGTCCAAGTATGTGGACGTCATGCAACAGTGGAGTCAGATTCCATTCCAGTCTGATTTCTGTAATCTGCTAGTATATCTATTCTATTTTTTCCAAAGATGCTATAAATTGTATTATATTGTAAAATAACAAATATATCAACATAAATAACCATTTAAAATGAATTATTATAGCATTAAATGGCAACTTTACACATACATATGGAGACAAATTTGTATTTTGCATGCCAAACAGGTACAGCACAGGTCAAGGAGTCAGTACAGAATAACAGAGAATATCCAGAGGACAGTGGAAGAGTAAGATAAGGATGAAAATATAATAAGTTCATACAATCAACAATTTTTGATTTGATTTTTATGATTTGCCTATATTGCTAATAAGTGTCTGCATATATGTAACCCTGGAGCACAAAACCAGTCTTAAGTCGCTGGGGTATGTTTGTAGCAATAGCCAAAAATACATTGCATGGGTCAAAATTATTGATTTTTCTTTTATGCCAAAAATCATTAGGAAATTAAGTAATGATCATGTTCCATGAAGATTTTTTGTAAAATTCCTACTATAAATATATCAAAATGTAATTTTTGATTAGTAATATGCATTGTTAAGAATTTAATTTGGACAACTTTAAAGGTGATTTTCTCAGTATTTTCATTTTTTTGCACCCTCAGATTCCAGATTTTCAAATAGATGTATCTCGGCCAAATATTGTCCTATCCTAACAAACCATATATCAATAGAAAGCTTATTTATTGAGCTTTCATAAGATGTATACATCTCAGTTTTGTAAAATTTAACCTTATGACTGGTTTTGTGGTCCTGGGTCACATATGTAACTACTGTTATTGCTCCTACAATATGTGTTTTATTGTTATTATATTGTAATATTATTGTTTTTAATAACTGAACTGATATAAATAGCATAACATGCCATTAAAAAAAAACACAATATTACATATTGTCAGCTGTGGCTTTATGTCCCATTTTACTCCTTTGTTGCATGTTTCCACATTCGTGGACAGGTAAATAATTTTTTAATGAAACTGAATTTTATAAAAATGAAAATGGAATTCAATTTTAGCGTTATATTAAAATAATTTTTAAAAAATCATAAAAGAATCTAGATAACGTTTTCCATAATTCATGCATGAAAGGGTTAATCATCCAATGGATGTAATAAGGTCAAAAGTCAGTCTGTAATAAGTTTTGAAATACGCGTGCATGCTATGTTGAAACAATGCAAAAATGTTGCAATACAAACAATGCTGTTTATAATAGCCAGTGACTCAACCTAAATGCAGTCATGCGGTCAATGGATGAAAGTAACACATAGCATGTGCGTATCAGAACGGCTGTGTGGGAGGAATTTGCTACAGAGGGCAAATAACCTACGTGGAGTGCCTTTGCGAGCTTCCTCCATGGTGACGCGCTGATACGGCTTATCTTCCATTGACTCGAGCTGATCTGCATAGGGAGCCGGGTATTTCAGACCCTGAGGGATGAGAAGAATCACAGCCTTTGGGCTCAAATACCATCTCTTGTCTGTACACCAGGGTTGGGGCCATTCATGAATTGAATTGAGAATGAATGGTAAATTCCAATTCACTTCCTGGAATGGAATTGGAATTGGAATTGCATGCAGCTGACAGGAAATGGAATTGGAATTGAATTGGAATGTCAGGAAACAGAATTGGAATCAAAGAAATTCCACTAAATCCCACTTGAGTAGCTAAATAAAAAAATTGACTTGATTTGCTTAATAGTTTATAGTACATTAAATATTGTAAATCACATAAACAACAAACATACAAAAGAAATACATAGTACTGTATGTTTAGTATGTTAAGCATGATCATTTCACATGCCAAATTTCAGGAAATGATGATAATTCGATGCAATAAAAAGTCAATGAAATACATGAATGAACATGACTCATTTTTTGTGAGTTGAGACATATATTATGTGGTAATCATATATTGAATGTACAGTACATCCAGAAACTTATCACCACTGTCATTCAATTGTTAAAGGAGAACTCCGGTGTGATTTTGACCTGAAGTGTATTGAATCATGATACCGAGTGTGAACGTACCTTGCATATCTCATCTCGGTTTGTGTCCTGCAGTCCAAAATCTGGGGTCAGTTAGCCGATGCTCACAACAGGTTGTCAATGAGAGTCAACAGGGCATCGAAGTAGCCATGTAAATAAATCACTGTTTTATGCCATTTCCGAGGCACAAAGTAGCTCCACACTTCATTGGTAGACTTCCAAGGGCCCTGACATTTCCTTCCTGCTCGTCACTCGACTTATCGTGACTAAATTCAAGATGGCGGCGGCCGGTAAATTTCTTCCAGGTACTGTCTGTATAAATCTTCTTGTAAATAAACTACCGGTGCTTTTTCTGAGTTCTCAATGTCTCGTTTTAAATGTCAGGGCCCTTGGAAGTCTACCAATGAAGTGTGGAGCTACTTTGTGCCTCGTAAATGGCATAAAACAGTGATTTATTTACATGGCTACTTTGATGCCCTATTGACTCTCATTGACAACCTGTTGTTAGCATCGGCTAACTGACCCCAGATTTCGGACTGCAGGACACAAACCGAGATGAGATATGCAAGGTACGTTCACACTCGGTATCATGATTCAATACACTTTAGGTCAATATCACACCGGACTTCTCCTTTAATTCATAATGTACAGTTCTCATTTTTATTTACTTGCATTTGATCAACTCTATTTCATACATTACTTGATATTTGTAAAGCATCATAAATAAAGTTCAAATGTATGTCTCTAAATGCAATCACAAATAAATGCTCAGAAACAGCAATAAACGGAACTCAGTGGAATTTCCCTGAATTGAATTCCACTTCCTGTAATTCCAATTCAATTCCAACTCGGTTTCCTGTAATTGTTGTTGAATTCCAATTCCAATTCCATTTCCTTCTTTGAATTGGAATTGTTGAGTTCATTCCTGAATTGACCCCAACCCTGCTGTACACACTCGCTTACACCTTCATCTCACTCACCACTGTGCATCGCTTAAACTTTTTCTCGCCCTCCTCTGCCTCTCCATTTGAACCTTCTCTCTTCCTCTTCCTGGACAATCGCGCTGAACCATGGGCCTCCATTCAGGCTCTATTAAAATCTACGGAAAAAACAAGAATCATGATTATTAAAAGGCATTTAGTTGTACACAAATTCCTTGGGGTGCAAGAAAAAAACAGAAATCAATTGCAGTACAAGCTCACATATTGCAAAGAGTATTTTGTAACACTGACTTGCAGAAATGATTAAATATCACTGTGTCAGGATATTGTGCTGTGGTGCAAACTATTCAACCATGTTGAAGATAAATGTCCAGATGTCTTTGTGATCTTCATATGCTAGGCTAAAGGGGTGAAGAACATGTCCAAGTCCAATATGAAATGAGAAAATATATTCTGCATGGACAAAAAATTAAATAAAATAAAAAAAAATTAAGAATTTGTACATAGTGACAGCATTTGTTGCTTTGATTCTTTTTATTTAATTATGTTTGAGTATTTAAATTTTAGTGTTAACTAAAAAGAATGACTGTGTATCAACAGAATGGTTTTATTACTTGATAGAAATAATGACAATGAAATAGTTTTTGTGTTGCAGTAATGAGAATGTGAAATTTGGGGAGGAAACATGCTTAAACTGTAATTGAAATGAATTGAATTATGACATTTTCATAAGTCAGCTTGAAAAAAAAGAAACATGCATGGATGAATTCTTCACAAAAGCATTAATAACATTACATTTACAAAATTGACTTTAATTGTATTCATTCATTTGATTAATATCAATTAAAAATATATTTTTTAAAAATTCTTCAGATTTTTGGCTAAAATGTATGAAATCCTACAACAGTGTTTTACTGCCATGTAAAAAAAAAAAAGGTTTAAAGTCGTAATATTTGGAGAACAAAGTCTAAATATTTCAAGAATAAAGTCAAAGTTATGTCAAAATATTTCTACTTTATTCTCTTAATTTATTCTCAACTTTACCCCTGGAAATATTTAGACTTTATTCTCAGTTTTTTATTTTAATGTACTTTTTTCTGTTATGAAAATTCTTAACTGTATATTTAAAAAAAATTCTTGTCTGTGTTTTGGTGCCAAAAATTTTAAAATATAAGATTACAAGAATAAAGTCGTAATATTTTGCAAATAAAGTCGAAATATTTCGAGAATAAGGTTGAAATTATGTTGAAATATTTCAACTTTATTTTTTAAATATTTCGACGTTACTCTGGAAATATTTCGACTTTATCTACAATAAAGTCAAAATTGTAAGAAGAAAGTAAAAATATTTCAACTTCATTCTCAAAACATTTTTACTTTATTTTTTATAATTGTGACTGTAATGTCAAAATATTATCACTTTATTCTCAAAATATGAAATATTTCGACTTTATTCTCGTAATTTTTCAACTTTATTCTCAGTTTTTTATTTTAATGTACTTTTTTATGTTGTGATTAAACAGTATGAAATTTAGTTTGCAGTTTTAACTGTATATTTTTTACATTTCTTGTCTGTGATTTGATTCCACGTTAAAAAATATCAAAAATATAAGATTCAGAGAATAGTCATAATATTTTGAAAATAAAGTCTAAATATTTAGAGAATAAAGTCAAAATTATGTAATAATATGTAATAATATATTTTGACTTTATTCTCTTAATATTTCAACTTTACTCTCAAAATATTTAAAAAATATTAAGAGTAAAAATTATAAGAATAAAGTTTAAATATTTTGAGAATAAAGTTGAAATATTTTGAGTATAAAGTACTTTTTTTCAAAGCATTTTTACTTACTTCTTATAATTTTGACTGTATTGTCAAAATATTTAAACTTTATTCTCGCAATTTTTCAACTTTATTCTCAGTTTTTTTATTTTAATGTACTTTGTATGAAATTTTGTTTAAAACTGTATATTTTTACAATTTCTTGTCAGTGTTTTAGTGCCACGTTAAAAAAAATAAAAATATAAGATTACGAGAATAAAGTCGTAATATTTCGAGAATAAAGTAAAAATTTTAGAACTTTATTCTCGTAATCTTAGATTTTTTTTTTTTAACGTGGCACTAAAAACGCTGTCAAAGAAAATTCTTTTACTTTTTTTTTTTTTTTGGTTTCCACCATGGAATTAAAAATAAAAAGTAAAAAAAAAAGTAAAATTTAATTAAATTTATGAATTGTGACATCATTCTGTGGCGGAAACAGGCATCCATAGAAATGTTTATGACAAAAATTTTAACAAATACACAGTTAAGACTGCAAACAAAGTTTCATACAGGAAAAGTACAATATATATATATATATATATACACATACACACACATGTATACACACATCCATACACACACACACACACACACACACACACACACACACACACACACACACACACACACACACACACACACATACACACACACACACACACACACACATACACACACACACATATATATACATATATGTGACCCTGGACCACAAAACCAGTCTTAAGTCGCTGGGGTATATTTGTAGCAAAAGCCAAAAATACATTGTATGGGTCAAAATTTTTGATTTTTCTTTTATGCCAAAAATCATTAAGAAATTAAGTAAAGTTCATGTTCCATGAAGATTTTTTGTAAAATTCCTACTGTAAACATATCAATATGTAATTTTTGATTTGTAATATGCATTGTTAAGAACCTAATTTGGACAACTTTAAAGGTGATTTTCTCAGTCTTTTTGATTTTTTTGCATCCTCAGATTTCAGATTTTCAAATAGTTGTATCTCGGCCAAATATTGTCCTATCCTAACAAACCATACATCAATAGAAAGCTTATTTATTGAGCTTTCATATTATGTATAAATCTTCTTCAAATTTAACCTTATGACTGGTTTTGTGGTCCAGGGTCACATATATAGGTCAAGACCAACACAGTTTTCCAGAACAAGCCTATAGAAACCTTCCTCATTCCAAACATTCCTTCATCTAAACTCAGAGCCTCTAGTCTCATCAGGGAGTCTCATCAGGATGAATGCATGAGTGAATGAAGCTAAAGGTGAGGAATGTGACCCGAACACAACATTATACCCATTATAACACACTCACAACTTACACATCAACTAAATACGACACTACTTAGACATCTGGCACTGATAAACAAACTAAAATAAGCCAAGATCATGTTTCAGAGCACACACTGGCATTAGATCAGCACTTTGGGTTATAACACAAAGACAATCCTATTATTTCAGTCTATTATCTGTGAGCACAGAGTTTGAATGATTCCTCCCAAGGGCTGAAGCACGAACACTATTAAGTGCAATCCCAGCTGTGCTAGTGTGTTTATATATATATATATATATTACAAGTGTAATAAAAATAGTAATGAGTTCAGAGACAGGGGCAACCGTTATAATGCTCCACATCCTTGCCTTGTAATGCAAGATACTGGATTTCAAGTGTATGAGCTTTGAGATAAACAAAGCAGTGGAACATTATGGCACCTTATGATATAACAGTGGGAGTGTCTCAAAAAGTGACAGTAGTTCAACTGTTTAACCAAACAGCTAGCTTGACCTCGTAAAACAACACATACGTCAAACAACACCCTACACTAGCTAGTTCTTGTTGATTATCTTTAGGACACATATACAGACATGAACACTCATTAGCTGCTTACCCTTGTGTTTTAGTGCAGTTATTCTCTCAGATGGTGTTTTAGGGTCTTTGAAGGGTTGTGTTTCTTTAGGTCGAAGTCTGACAGGATTCGGAAGTGTCTTGCGATTTAAATGTCTCTCAGTCAGTGTTCGTGATCTCAGACCTTCCGATTTGACAGGAGCCACAAAAGAGACTGGGATCAACTTAATTCGGCTCCAAGATGGCGGCAAAACCCTGGCGGTTTCAAAATAAAAGTCACACGTCGTCCCGCAAGTTTAAAGTAGAACTATGGCAAGCCGTTTTAACATTTGATCTATAAGCCATACTTATACCTATTTTCATGCTACTAGTAATTATTTTTTTAGATACTTGTATATTTTCCATTAAGTACTAGTACTAATTTATTAGCTACTGCTATTTTTTAGGTACTATGTATTTTTTGTAAAGGTACTAGCTCCTATACTATTATACTAGTACCTATTTCATAGACACACATACTTATTCATAGATACTAGTTCTTATTTATTAGATGGTAGTACTTATTTATTAGTTACTAGAATAAATAGACGTGTACTTAATCATAGATACTAGTTCTTATTTATTAGATGGTAGCACTTATTTATTAGGTACTAGAATAAATAGACATATGTACTTATTCATAGATACTAGTTCTTATTTATTAGATGGTAGCACTTATTTATTAGATACTAGAATAAATAGACATGCGTACTTATTCATTAGATACTAGTTCTTATTTATTAGAAACTAGTACTTATTCATTCGATACTAGTACCTATTAAATAGACAGTTGAAAAAACAGCATATGCTGGTTAGGTATGTTTTGGTGCTGGGATGCTGGTTTTAGCTGGTTTATGCTGGTCCTTAGCTGGTTTATATGCTTTTTTTTTTTTTCAACAGGCGTACTTATTCATTAGATAATAGTTCTTATTTATTAGAAACTAGTACTTATTCATTAGATACTAGTACTTATTTCAATCATGACTAGAAACTATTCTGTTTTTACAAGTAACAGATTTCAAATTTTTGTCACTTATTTCTATGGGGATCTGTCATTGAGTTATCAGCAGATCTGACTATTAAGGATTGTTACTATAGTAATCATTATAAAAGATACCAGTGTCTAATAAATAACTACTGGTACCTAATAAATAAGTACTAGTATCTAATGAATGCTTACTAGTAATATTTAAATAGATACTAGTCACTATTGGAATAACTATTATACATTATACATAATATCAAAATCAGAGTAACTATCTGTTCATTTGGAGATATCTTCAACCTCATAAAGAACTGTAGTATGTAATATATAAGAACTATAAGCTTAAGAATAAGCACTAATGAATAAGTACTAGTACTTAATGGAAAATATACTAGTATCTAAAAATAAGTACTAGTAAGGTAAAAAAAAAAAGATACTATTATGGTTTATAGATTAAATGTTAAAACGGTTTGCCATAGCATGACTGCTGTCCAGTCACTGAGACAAATGCAAACAACTGTTTTTTAAATTTAATTAAATATACACTTCGCTGGTATAACTAAAGAAAGGCCAAAAAACCCTCTAAAATTGATCTCCATTCACCATTTTGACTTTCATTGTAAGCAGGTAAATAAATAACATTTCTCCAAAATATCTTTTTAAGTTCCATGACACGAGGGAAAATAAATGACGACAGTAATAATAATAATTTTATTCAAATTTAAAATTTGCAGATCTAAGCCAATTCTAAATGTTTTATTATATCTTCTCAGTGGTCTTCTTTACAGACCCCTTGTCGAAAGCTTAGGTTAATAATGTTTCTTGGCAAATATTATTTCGTTTTTTATTCTCAAACCTTTTTCTGTTGTTATAATATGAGATTTTGTTAAATACAAATATATAAAGAATATCTAAATTCACTGTTAGAATACATTTTGAAACGAATTAAAATTTAACATTTCTATGGATTATACTGGAAAATCAGAACTTCTTCCGTAACGTTACTGTTTTAAAAAATGACCTCGTGAAGTCTTGAGAGAGTAAACGCAGTACAAAAAGTGTGGAAATTATTTATAACGAATATAATAAGTATGTGTGTCCAACTTGGATTGGTTGCGTAGGTTGAGGAAACCAGTTTAAGTAATTGCACTCAGGCACTTTCTCAGTCGCCTACACTGGGTCCTTCATGCCTCCCGAAGGACTTTTCTGGTTAGTTTTCCACGTGGAGATGATCAAGTGAGAGCGAGTGTCACCATGCGCTCTTAAAGTGGCATAGACGTGTTTATTGTGTAGCATGTGGGTAAGTAGTAAATGTTTGTGTATGAACGGGTTTTATAGAAATATTTACTTTTAGTGGTACGATTATGAAAAGGGAGGATTCCGTGTGTGGAGTATCCTGTTTAATGTTGTAACTTCCAGTCGTCGTTCTTCAAACATTCCTCGTTTATTTTAGTAACTCGTCAGCTGAGATGTGCAAATAAATCTTTCTGTTGTCATATTTAAAAATGGTTTCTCTGTGACCCTTGAGAAGCTGTAAATAGCCAATTAAATATGTTGCTGACCATCCCTCCTCTTTATATTTGAAAAATAATTTTTGCCCCCGTACTTCCATCACTTATATTTTTGCAAGTGCAATTAAATTTATAATAATATGTCTTTGATTTTTCTTTCTTTCTGTCTTTAGCATTAAACTGAAAGCAGCAGGAAATGGCTGATTTGCCATATCGCATGGTGACACCATGAGGACCAGGAGCAGATGTGTGTTTTTGAACTCCAGGTGTGAATTTACATTTTATATGAATTTGCATGATCGCTCCACCTGAGTAGTTGATGAAGATTAAATATTTTTATTTTTAATCTGTTTATTGCAGATGTGCTATAAAGTGAAACTAGCTCCATTAGAATGCGATTTATACTGAATCCATGCAGATATGTTTCTCTGTCTTGCCTTTGTGTTGCCCATTCGTTTTCTATTAGATGAATGTGGTGTCTACTAAGGCGCACAGTAAATCTTGTAATAGCCAAATTTTTGAGAGAACACTCTTAATTGTTTCTCTTGCTTGTGCTATGACAAGAACACCATTCACAATGAGTTATATTCATGACCTGAACACTTGTGTGCGTGGTTTAACAATCATATTCTGTCATTTCAGGTGAGCAGACCTGCAGTTAAAGGCTGTAACAGCAACATGGACTGGGTTAAATGACACCTGGTATGCATCTATGAACATTTTCCTTTCTCTTTAACAGTTTAAGCAGACATTAATCCATAAGGAGGCTGATGAAAGGTGCTTGCATCTGTGCCTTATAAAAGTTATGGACATTAACTCTTCTGAAGATGCATTATACACTGTTAATGCAATGCATAAAAATGCACATCTCAATGCTAATTTATTCATCCTGTCTATTATAAAGCATCTACATTCTCCAAAGAGTGATGCTTTCTAGTAGAAGTAAATTAGTGAGTTTTAACAATCATATTCTATCATTTCAGGTGAGCAGACCTGTGGTAAAATGCAGTAAAAGGCTTCAACCGCAACATGACACCTGGTATGCATCTATAAACATTTTCCATTCTCTTACGTTTAAAAAAAGATGTTTTAATAAACTTCAGTAAACCCAATCTTGCCTTAAAAAGTGTTGCCCATTCATTGCTGTTCAGATGAATGTGGTGTCAAATAGGGCGGACATTAATACATAAGGTGGCTGATGAAAGGTGCTTGCATATGTGCCTTTCAGAAGTTTCATGTTATGGACATTAACTCTTTTGAAGATGCATTATACACTACATTAATGTAATGCAATGCATATCTCAATGCTGATTTATTCATCCTGTCTATTATAAAGGGTCATGTTATGGACATTAACTGTTTTGATGACGCATTATCTACTACGTTAATGTAATGCAATGCAAAAAATGCACATCTCAATGCTGATTTGTTCATCCTGTCCATTATAAAGGGTCTACATTCTCCAAAGAGTGATGCTTTCTAGTAGAAGTAAATTAGTGAGTTTTAACAATCATGTTCTATCATTTCAGGTGAGCAGACCTGTGGTAAAATGCAGTAAAAGGCTTCAACAGCAACATGGACGGGGTTAAATGACACCTGGTATGCAGGTTTAAAAAAAGTTTTAATAAAGTTACAGTAAACCCAATCTTGCCTTAAAAAGTGTTGCCCATTCATTGCTGTTCAGATGAATGTGGTGTCAAATAGGGCGGACATTAATACATAAGGTGGCTGATGAAAGGTGCTTACATTAGTGCCTTTCAGAAGTTTCATGTTATGGACATTAACTCTTTTATACACTATAATAACGTAATGCAATGCATAAAAATGCACATCTCAATGCTAATTTATTCATCCTTTTTATTATAAAGAGTCTACATTCTCCAAAGAGCGATCCTTTTTAGTGGAAATTACCCAGCATTCAAGGACTAGTGGTGTGCGAGGTGAGTTTTACTAACACTCATTGACTAATTTGATTTGTTCTCTTTTAATGCCGCTTTGTGATTTGTATAGTGAAAAGCGCTGTGTAAATAAGTTTTAGTTGAATAAAGGCTTGCCGCTGTTTTGTAGAACTGTGCACATTTCTAGATTTTCAGAATTCATGTGTTCACGCTGTGTCCAAGTGTTTCTGTGGCTTGATATTTCTTTGTGTTCTCTTCCAGATGCTGTTTTCTGCGCTACATACTTTTATAAATAAAACCTTCTGGTTAACATTGTGTCTTTTTGTATGTGGATGTTTTATGGTCTCTTGAAAAACTGTTTTAATATTATGTGGTAAACAACATAAAGGAATTTTTCTGTTTTCAACTTGTATTTTTTTACTTTTTTCTTAAATTTGTCCTCTAAGGCAAGGAGAAATGAGTTAAAAAATAAATAAAATCGAGCTGTCTGCAAAAACAAAACTGTGTTCAATTCAAAATACTATGTCAGGGAGTTATTTGTGTCATTTGGTTCCAGAATGATTTACATTTGAAATACAAACAATTGAGTTCGAATAGAACTTTTTTTTTTTTTTTTTTCACCACATATCAATAAGATTTTATATGCATTATATTTGAAACCATTTTCAACTGTTTTATTTTTAGAAATGCAATGCTTTCATTAAACATTTGTATAATCTTTTAGGGGATTGAACACATCAGGGTTTCAGAGAAATATGAAATCTTGCCTGTTTTGCAATCAATATTAACTGAGCCACTGACACTCTTTATCCTTTGCTGCTATTAATAATGAAAATTATTCATTAAGTAATTCCATGATTTAATGTTTCGCCAATAAAATGTAATCCTGTATGCATTGGCAATTCACCAACATGCATGATATAGTCAAGGTCAAAAGTTTATATCTAGCAGAATCTGCTAAATGTTAATTATTTTACCAACAGAAGAGGAATCACACAAAATTAACTTTTTTTTAGGACTGATCTGAATAAGATATTTCCCATAAACGATGTTTACATATAGTGCAAAAGAGAAAATAATAGTGGATTTTTTAAAAAATGACCCTGTTCAAAAGTTACTTGATCCACAGCTGTTTTTTTTTGTGATAGTTGTTCATGAGTCCCTTCATGAGTGTTGTTCCTTCTAAAAAATTCTTCAGGTCCCACAAATTCTTTGGTTTTTCAACATTTTTGTGTATTTGAAGCCTTTCCAGTAATGACTGTATGATTTTGAGATCCATCTTTTCACACTGAGGACAACTGAGGGACTCGTACGCAACTATTACAGAAGGTTCAAACGCTCACTGATGCTTCAGAAGGAAACACAATGCATTAAGAGCCAGGGGTGTAAACTTATGAACAGAATGAAGATGTGTACATTTCTCTTATTTTGCCTAAATATATATATTTTCATTTAGTACGGCCCTTTAGAAGCTACAAATTATATACTTATATTTTCCCCAGAAGACAAAATAAGTCCCTCAGTTGTCCTCAGTGTGAAAAGTTGCATCTCAAAATCATACAATCATTGTTGGAAAGGGTTCAAATACACAAAAATGCTGAAAAACCAAAGAATTTGTGGGACCTTAAGGGTTTTTTGAAGAACAGCAAGGCAGTTTAGACTGTTCAGGACAAGGAACTCATGAACAACTACCACTAAAAAAACAGCTGTGGATCATTCAGGTAAAAACACACTATTAAGAACCTATCTAATATATTTTCTCTTGTGGATTATATGTAAACTTCTTTTATGTGAAATATCTTATTCAGGTCAGTACTAAATAAAAAATAGCATGCATTTTGTATGATCCCTCCTACTTTGGTAAAATTGAACATTAATTTAGCAGATTCTGCAAGGTGTATGTGAACACACAAATTTGCATTTACTTCAGTCATTTTTGTTGCTACACTGAAACTTACTTGAAATTCAGAAAAATTATTTTGCTCATGTGTATATCTCAGATAGCCATGACCCTTTCAATACATAGTCCCCTGACAAACATTTAGCAGTTTCTTAGATTATAGGGTTGCACATTACAGGTATGAATAAAATAATGTTACAGTGCATATAAAGGTCTTACAGTTTTCTGTACACCTGAAATGCACTAAAGCATAATTGGTATACACTGTATGAATTATCAAGAACATTCTGGGTGTTGATATGAGCACTTGATGTGACTAATGATTATGAGCATCTCATAGTCCAAACCTAGAGCATTCCCTGGTGTTATCGTCATGTGACTCAACAGTGTATGATACAGAAGGCAAATCTGCCTGCAAAACACAGCAATTATAAACCAGGTCAAGTGGTTGTATTGTCTCTAATTTTATCTAACCTACTTTAATGTGAACTATATACAGGTTGAGTTTTATCAAGAGATAAAATGCTTTCATTAGATGTGATAGATTGTGCAGAAGTGCATTTAAATCATATTTCTTAGAGAAAAAAGAGAGAATAAGACAAAATGCAGCTTTTAACTCCATATGTTTGTTTTTAATTAAACAAAATTCATTGCATCTGTTACTTTCATAATATTGTGCTTCACATATATAAGTGATGGGTAGTAATTGATTACATGTAATCTGGATTAAGTAATCAGATTACAAAAATTTAGTATTTGTAATTAGATTATATTACATTTTAAAATGCTCAAAATAAGATTATAGTAACTGTTAAACCTTGAAGTGATGGAATGATCAATGCATCATGATGTAGAAAAGGAATGGAATATATTGGATTTCCCTTTTATAAGAAAAATCCTATTCAAATTGATAAACAAGTTATAAACAACCTGAAATAAGTCAAATCTAAAAGTAGTCCAAATGCATTACCTGAATGAGTAATCCAAATTAAACTACTGACTACAGTTTCATCATAAAAATTTGTAATCTGTTAGACTACAGCTCGTAAATAATCCCCCCAGCACTGTTTACTAAAACTTTGATTATGTGAAATAATGTCTTAGTTTTTCAGTTCAATAATGAATTTTATAAATGTTTTCTATTAAAATAAGCAAAAAGTTTCACTACATTAATATATTTAAAAAAAATACATAAAATAAGACTTTAGAATGGGATAAAGCATACATGATTTCTTTTTTTTGTGTAAAACTTTTTGTGTACTTAAATGACATTTCTCCTCTTGACATGACAGTTTATCCCTAACTTAATTCATTTTGTCCCATTGACCGCTATTTTTTAAGTGCTGTTTTTTAATAGCTGTATGTATGTGATTTTATAGAAATATATTTAGATATACAGTTGAGATCAAAAGATTACATACACCTTGCAGAATCTGCAAAATGTTAATTATTTTACCAAAATAATAGGGATTATAAAAAATGCATGCTATTTTTTATTTAGTACTGACCTGAATAAGAAATTTCACATAAAAGACATTTACAAATAGTCCACAAGAGCAAATAATAGTTGAATTTATAAAAACAACCTCAATCAAACGTTTACATACACTTGATACTTAATACTGTTTTTTTTCTTTAGTGATAGTTGTTCATGAGATCCTTGTTTGTCCTGAACAGTTCAACTGCCCGCTGTTCTTCAGAAAAATTCTTCATGTCCCACAAATTCTTTGGGTTTTCAGCATTTTTGTGTATTTGAAACAATGACTGTATGATTTTGAGATCCATCAAACAATGACTGTATGATTTTGAGATCCATCCTTTCACACTAAGGACAACTGAGGGACTCATAGTCATATGCAACTATTACAGAAGGTTTAAACGCTCACAGATGCTTCAGAAGGACAAACTGAGGTAAATTTAACTTCTTCTGGGAAACAAGTAAGTATCTTCTGTAGCTTCTGAAGTGCATTACTAAATGAAAAAAAAACATGATATTTAGGCGAAATAAGACAAATGTTCACATCTTCACTCTGTTCAAAAGTTTTCACCCCCTATCTCTTATCATTATGTTTCCTTCTAAATCATCAGTGAGCGTTTGAACCTTCTTTAATAGTTGCATATGAGTCCCTCCGTTGTCCTCAGTGTGAAAAGATGGGTCTCAGAATCATACAGTCATTGTTGGAAAGGGTTCAAACATAAAAATGCTGAAAAACCAAAGAATTCGTGGGAATTAAGAATCTAACAGGTGTATGCAAAGTGTAAGTAAACTTTTGACTCGAACTGTATTTCTCCTTGCCTAGAGGACAACTTGGGTAAACGGCCCAGCTTACCCCAGTCTCCAAATGGCATCCGTTCAGCAGAATGACCCCACGTAACTTTTTTCACACCTACCACCCCTCTCCGCTAGAGGGAGCACGTTTCCCCGGGCATTCGGCGTCAATGAAAGCAATACAAAACCCTCTGTAAGGAGAGCACAGGGAAGCTCTCCGAGTAGCCACGGCATTCCTGACCAAAATAATCTTCTTTATCACACATTTCACGCCCTATCCTCTGTTCTCAACAGCTGGGATACAGTGGGATAAGAGTATGGATCATTAATCGCCTTTCAAACCCAGCAGCTCATGGAATATTCGCGCTGATAGAGAAGATTCCTGGGAACTCCGGAGGAAGCAAAGAAAGAAAGAACGAACGGGATTAACAAAAAAGTCAACTGGCGGGTGAAAGCGAGCAAAAGCCCACTCTGGAGGGGCATCAGGGGAGCCCCTGCGCTGGATGACCGCCGTTCACTTCTCCCCAGCGGTCTGCAATGGGGGAGACTAAAGTTATCTACCATCTCGACGACCAGGAAACTCCATACCTGGTCAAACTGCCCATCCCTGCCGAAAGGGTCACCCTGTTGGACCTGAAAAATGCTCTCAAGAAACCAAGCTACAAGTTTTTCTTTAAATCTATGGACGATGATTTTGGGTGAGCCTACCGTACATTAGTTTTCTTCGCACTTCTGCATGTATTTCTCGGGTTTAACGGACAATTCCAGCTCTTCGCACGTTTCTCCCCTTGTTTGGATTGTGAATCGACTGCTTTGTTTTTTTCAGGCTGATAAAATGTGTTTTATTAGTTGTGTTGGACACAACTGTGTGTGAACGGAGTCAAATGAACAGTGTGTGTGTGCGGAGTTCAGCAGGGGTGAATGTTAGGTCCTGTTCAATTGACGACGGCATCCATTTTAAGGCTGGATTACTCTCAAATATGGCTTTTGGCCTGTCGGCACAAGCTTTGGGTGCAGTTAGTTTGATAGTTAGTGGATGGTTGGTGACCACAGTCAAAGTATCAGGGGACGGAGTTGTTTAGTGTTCTTTCTTCTTGAATGTTCTCCAGCGTCAGTCTAAATTACCATGACTACACAAAAAGCACTCTTGGTTTTGGGGTTTCTTTACGCTTATTGTGTTCAGATCCGGTTCCTAAAGTATTTTCTTTTTTTACAAAGCGCCTCCGCGTCAGAACATTCATGAGGGAGTATCGGCGAAACTAATTCGTTTAACTAACGTTAACACTTTGAGGAATTTTCCACCTCTAAAGCACATCGAAGTACAGTAGAACCGATTTGAATGCGCAGTGCGCATGCGCTGCTCAACGGCCATATGTCCCCAAAACCGAACGTCCCCCCAAATGATAAAAACAGAAAACATTCTAGGTGCGTTTATGTGGAATTTCAGACGCGTTTCACCTTATTTATGGTGTGGGCTTGATCATTAGCCATGGACTCGCTTTTCTCAAGGTTCCCATCTTTTAAAAGCCGTTTGGAGTTTCTGTGAACTCTCTGACCTCTTATTTAGGCCTTCATTAGGCCTTTAAAAGCAGACCTTGTACACATTTGGATAAGTAGACCGGGGTTGCCAGGTCATGGAAAAAATTTTAATATCAGGGATTTTAAAGTGAGGTACAGCATGGAAATTAGAAAGCTAAATACATATAAATAAGCTTTCCATTGATGTATAGGTTTGTTGGAATAGGACAATATTTGGCCGAGATACAACTATTTAAAAATCTGCAATCTAAGGGTGTGAAAAATCTAAATACTCAGAACATTAAGTTCTTAGCAATGCATATTACTAATCAAAAATTACATTTTGATATATTCATAGAAAATTTACTAAATATCTTCATGGAATGTGATCTTAACTTAATATCTTAATGATTTTGGGCTTAAAAAAATGGTTATTTTAAGCCATACGGTGTATTTTTGGCTATTGCTAGAAATATACACGTGCTGCTTAAGACTGGTTTTCTAGTCCAGGGTCACATTTTTCAAGCCTTGCTTTACGTTTAAATATATAATTGGTTGTGTATTGCTCATTGCGACTGCTTGTAAAAAGTTAATCTTGTCTTATCAGAGGTAGGCTATAGATTATTTAAAATTTGTCCGGCATTATCTCTAGAATAACTTAGTAAAAATGTAAGTAAGTAAAATTGGAAATCATTTGTCAGTTATCATGAGTAGGCCGTGTGTGTTCTAAAAGTGTTGGATTTCAGATTTTTTTGGACATTTTCTTTATATCTTGGCATTATTACAATATGCAGGGTTGCCAGATCAGAAAAAATATCAGGTTTTGGAGTGACATACAGGCATGGAAATTAGTAAGGTAATGTAATTTTGCGAGCATTGCTTTGTGTTTAAAAATATAGTTGGTTAGATATTGCTAATGCAAGGTAGTGAAATGTCTTATCGGACATATGTGTGCTTCGTAGTTTGATATATTTACAGTGAGAAATTTACAAAATATGTTTATGGAATGTGATATTTACTTAATATCCCAATGCTTTTGGGCCTAAAAGAAAAATTGGTTATTTTAAGCCATACAGTGTATTTTTGGCTATTGCTACAAATATTCCTGTGCTGCTTAAGACTTTTAAGGTTTTGTGGTCCAGGGTCACATTTTTCAAGCCTTGCTTTAAGTTTGAATATATAATTGGTTGTGTATTGCTTATTGTGAGTGCTTGTAAAAAGTTAATCTTGTCTTATCGGAGGTAGGTTATTATCATTAAATAGATCAATTACAATTTGTCCGGCATTATCTCTAGAATAACTTGTAAGTAAAATTGGAAATCATTTGTCATTTATCATGAGTAGGATGATAAATGAAGACATTTAAAACATGTATTTTACATCTTGTCATTATTACAATATGCAAGGTTGCCAGATCATGACAAATTAGAAATAGGAGGTTTTGGAGTGACAAACAGGCATGTAAATATAGTTGGTTGGATATTGCACTTTTTGAGTGCTAGTAATGATTAGAACATGCTTGTAAGGCAGTTAAATGTCTTATCGAACATTTGTGTGCTTCATAGTTTGATTAAATATAGTGTTTTCACGGCATATCATCAATTGTTGGCCATATTGGCGGCACTAAACGTAAACAGTGCCACTAAACTAAATGAAACTTGCATATTTTTCTAATTATTGCTGCTGAAATTGATCAGTTATTGTCATGTTTTGGGCTGTACTAATCGGTCGACCGAAAAAAAAAACCATTTGGAGTACTATAGACTGCCAAAAGTTATAACAAATCAAGAAGAGTGCAAAAACTTTCTGAGCAACATTAGGTGTTTGTGGTAGTCCAAACTGAACCAGGATTTCCAAAGCAAGAATCTTGACAACATTCATGTTTGTTTTTATCATTTCTGGTAAGGTAGGTGAAATATGAGGCTAATATCTTAATTAATGCTGCTCATAAGTATTTAACCACCTATTAACTTTAGTTTGCCATAATATTGCACTTTCCTGCTTACTTAGTCCTCCTCTCTCTCTATATATATATTTTTTCATGGTTTAGACAGCATAAATTAACAGAACAACGTATTCAGTAGTACATTAACGTGCAATCAATGCTGTTGTTTACATCCGAGTATCCGAGTGCCAATGTGGCCATTGATAACTGACCAAACCGTGACTCAGTATCTCTAGAATGACTTCTAAATAAAATAAAAAATTATTTGTCAGTCATCATGAGTAGTTAGAAAAGCCACGAAAATAAATTTTTCATAAAGTGTCGCATTTCAGATTGACATTTTTTGGACATTTCTTTATATTTCGGCGTCGGATCGTTAAAGGTTGTGAAACGTTGCTCTATATTTGTGTTTATGTTTAAAAGTTCATTTATTCTGTCTGTTACCTGTATCTTTAAACTAACCCCCAGCTTGTGAATAAGTCCCATTTGGAGTGCTGGCTAGTGTTCGTGTCTTGTCTGTCTGTTGCATTAGGCGAAAGAATGTTGACTTGGAACAACTGCAGGCAGCGACTGTGGAATGCCCTGATCGCTTCAGCGCTGGCAGCTTTACAACCTTCCCCAGTGAAATATGTCGTAGTTTGATCGCCCCGTTCTCCTCCCTTTAACTCCCCTTCAAAAAAGTTCATTAAAAGCTTAAAGATGTTCGCCGTTGAAGGGCAGGCTCAGATTTCTGCCAAATGGAAACGAATAGCTCAATTGAATCCGTCTCTGTTGATGTTTTACATGTCTGTCAACACAACAAAGAGTCTTTTAACACATTTTTAAGTGATGTTATTAGATTAGAGAGTGTTTGGGAATGAATTAAAGTTATTTTTTTTGCTGTATGCACATAAAAATGGGTGGTTTATGTTAATGAAAAAATAAGCAGGGTTTAAAATATTACGAATCTGTAGCATGGTTTTAAAAACCACAGACAATAATTTTGACTTGCCTCAGTTTATAAATGATATTTGATTTTTTTTTATAAATTTCATGTCTATACTTCATAATCCAACCATACATATTAATTATATTAATAAAGTTTTAAAATGAGTCTTTTCTGCTCACCAAGGCTGCATTTATTTGATCAAAAACACAGTGAAAACATTAATATTGTAAAATATTATTACAATTTAAAAGAACTGTTTTGCATTTGAATATATTTTAAAAAGTAATTTATTTCTGTGATCAAAGCTGAATTTTCAGCATGATCCTTCAGAAATCATTCTAATATGATGATTTGATGCTTAAGAAAAATTTCTTATTATTATCAATGTCAAAAAAATATTGTTTTCAGGATTCTTTGAGTATACAATTTAAAAGAACAGTGTTTATTTGGAATAAAAAAATATTTGTGTCAGTGTAAAAATACTTTCTGCTACTTTTGATCAAATTAATGCATCCTCATTGAATAAAAGTATTAATTTCTAATGAAAAAATAATCTGGGTTTAAAATATTACGAATCTGTGGCATGGTTTTAAATACCACAGACAATAATTTTGAAGTCCCTCACTTTATAAATATAGTTTAAATATAGTTTACTTTTAAAAAGTTCATGTCTGTACTTCATAATTAATTATATTATTAATAAAGATTTGTTTTTGTTTTAAAATAAGTCTTTTCTGCTCACCAAGGCTGCATTTATTTGATCAGTAAAAACATTAATATTGTGAAATATTACTACAACTTAAAAGAACTGTTTTGCATTTGAATATATTTTCATGTAATTTATTTCTGTGATCAAAGCTGAATTTTCAGCATGATCCTTCAGAAATCATTCTAATTTGATGATATGATGCTTAAGAAACATTTTTAATCATTATCAATGTAGAAAAAAATGTTTTATTTGTTTTTTCAGGATTCTTTGAGTATACATTTCAAAAGAACAGTGTTTATTTGAAATAGAAATATTTTGTCTCAGTGTGAAAATACTTTCTTCTACTTTTGATCAATTTAATGCATCCTTTCAGAATAAAAGTATTAATTCCTATTTAAAAAACCTTTTAGAGAAAGCATAAAATATGTGTGCTGTTGAAAAATTGTCACACCAAAGGTTTATTTAATTTGCGAGCATTGGAACCTGATATAGTAAAAAATAGTAAAAGAAAAAAAAAAGTTATGCAGTAAATGTAAACAATTAGTAGTAAAAATGATCAAAAAGTGTGAGAAATTGTTTATGTTTTACAAACGAATATGCAAATCTAACTGATCTGATTGAGCTCATCGCATACCAGTCATGTTGGTTGTAGATGATTTGAGCTCGTACTTGTTTTACAAATGAGCATTTGAACAAACAGTTCTTTTCATACATGCTTGTGAACTTTCTCCTGGTACATTTTGTACAGCTGAAATATCTATGAAAATATCTTTGAATTCATGAGTTTGGTTTCTTATCTGCTGGAGTCTCCCTGTGTTTAGTTCTTCGGGGAGCACATGTGTGTGCATGCTTATCTGATTTATGCGTTTCTGATCCAGCCCGTCCTTTTCTTTCATCTAATGGCATTGTCTCATTTACGTATTCTAATTTATTCCCAGACACTCTGGGGATCTCTAAAGCCGAGCTTTCTTTTTTACAGCTCTGCGGTTGGAAAATAATATTTTTCTCTCTCTTGGTTTCTTGTGTTTCTGCAGGGTGGTCAAGGAGGAAATCACTGACGACAATGCGAAACTTCCCTGTTACAATGGCCGTGTGATTTGCTGGGTGAGAACAGAAACGCACACTGACACACATGCATACCGTCCAGCCCTGCATCTTAATTCCCTGGTGCTCCTTGCATAATAGATCAGCCTTTTAATTCAGCCCATTCCCGGTTCTCTTGAGTGCTGGCTCTGCTGTATTTGTATTTTTCAAAGAGTCTGCCAGTCATTCCTGCTCAAGGTTCACTTCGGTCTGATGCAGCTAATCAAAGACTTTGGTATGCTGCGCAAGCTTTGTTTCATGAGCGGCTGATTTATATTTAAATGGCATGCAACCACAAAGAACATCTTTTTCATTCTGAATGACAGCATGTGCACGCACAAACACATTTAGTTTAATATATTGCTATGTAAACAAACCAGTTTTGGGGTTAGCACAAATAGCCTTCTGATTTCTCACACCAATAAAAAGAGTAGATGAGTGTGATAGGATTTTTAGAAAACTGCCAGTGATCCAGGCAGTATTGAAAACATGAGCAGAAATCCACATGATAAAAGTTTTTTTAACAGTAAGATTTTAAATGTTTTTAAAAAAAAATTCTCTTCTGCTCACAAAGTCTGCGTTTATTTGATCCAAAGTACAGCAAAATTTTGAAATATTTTTACTATTTAAAATAACTGCTTTATATTTAATTATATTTTTAAATGTAATTTATTCCTGTGATCAAAGCTACATTTTCAGCATCATTACTCCAGTCTTCAGTGTCACATGATCCTTCAGAAATCATTCTAATATGCTGATTTGCTGCTCAAGAAACATTTATTATTAACAATAACAGTTGAGTAAATTTTTTTTTCAAGATTCTTTGTCGAATAGAAGGATCTAAAGATCAGCATTTATTTGAATTATTGAAAGTAATACTGTTATTTAACATATTTAACAAGGAATGTTTTAAATTGATGATAAAGACATTTTTAAATGTTACAAAAGATTTCTTATAAATAAATTATATATATAAATTATAATAATGTTTTTTGAGCAGCAAATCAGAATATTAGAATGATCTCTGAAGGATCACGTGACACTGAAGACTGGAGTAATTATGCTAAAAATTCAGCTTTGAAATCACAGGAATAAATTACATTTTAAAACATATTCAGAAAACTTATGTTTTCTTCTTTAAAAAACATTACAAATCTTACCATTTAAAAACTTTTGACTGGAAGTGTACGTTCTGTAATGTGGGATATTTTTTGATCACCACTTTTTCATCAGTTAAGAATAATAAAGATATTTTGACCGTAGCTAATTCTGATACCTGGGCTCAGGGTATCGGCCGATACCGAGTAATGATCCGATATCTTGGTGTGTATCTGTTATCCCTATTTAAGACTTATCCCTATTTAACAGTAGTTTTTTTTTATAGTTAGCATTACTACTACTGGTTTTCTAACATATATAACAGAGATTTCTGGGCAGAATTAGAAAAATTCTCGCTAGATCTCGCAGCAACCTTATTCATTGTGCAGCGAATTCAAACACTTTTCACTGGATCTCGCAGTAGTAACAGAAGCTGGATTTCCATTACCCTTTAAATTGCGCAAATTGAAAATATGCCTAATGGAAATGCGTCAATAGCTCAAAAACTCCCATATATCGCCAAAAGTTTTTACGCTCGCATGAGGTGGTTTTTAGAGGCTATTTCGAAAAAGCAATATTTTGCAAAACAGCAATGGAAATGTTTTTTTTTTTTTCGATTAAAAATAGCCATAATTCCACAAAAATCCGCCATGACTTATCGTGAGGGGAAAAAGTTAAGTTTCAGTCGCATAACATCGGTTAATGGAAACGCCGTCATTTCACGATACTTTTTAATCGACATTTATAAAATAGCGCCAAAGTTTTGCGTAAATCTGTAATAGAAACGCAGCTACTGTTGTGAAATCAACTCTTCATTCCGCATAAAGCTGTTCTGGGGTCGTGCAAGTTTATTTGTGTTGTGGTCGAAGCTGATAGCTCAAATGTAGCGTGGTTTAGTTTCGCTTTTGTTTCATTTGCCGTTTGATGTTTCCCATATGCAACAGAAATGGCAGCCCTTATGAGTTAAACAATGCGGTGGTCGCGCTAGTGCTTCCGCTCACAAAAATTTGTCAAACCGGCAGAAAAAATGGTCTGGAGCCCTGTGATATTACAGCGAGTGTCATGCACGCTTCAGTGCAAGTAGTAAACAAAAAGTGCATCTGCCCATTCATAACACAGAGACATACAGAGTTCATATTTAAATAGTCGTTTTGCAGCGTAATATTTACAAATATTAGTCCATTACGCGATTTGTGGTTATGAAGTGTTATGACCTACTTTTGATTAATTCATCCAAACTTTGACCAATTTCATGACATTCTGTAACTGTAAACTCCGTTTTTATGAGCGGATTCCGTCTTTTTTTTCTGCATTTGCGGAAATCATAGGGCCCTACGTTTGAGACATGTTGCCGTTTTACTGGCTGGTTGGTCCAGTCTGAAGTACTGCCAAACAGCAGACATACTGCTAGCACGTTTGTATTTCTTCTTCACGAAAAAGAACTGACTGACTTAGAATATTTTGTGGTATCAGTGGCATTTCTGATACTGGTATCGGAATCGGAACAACTCTAATTTCTGAATGTGAAACAGTGTTTAACCATGTATTGATTCATACAGTGGTATGCGAATGTTTGGGAATCCCTTGTAGAATCTGTGAAAATGTGAATAATTTTAACAAAATAAGAGAGATCATACAAAATGCATGTTATTTTTTATTTAGTACTGTCCTGAATAAGATATTTTACATCAAAGATGTTTACATATAGTTGACAATACAAAATAATAGCTGAAATTATTAAAATAACCCCCTGCAAAAGTTTGAGAAACCTTAGTTTTTATTACTGTGTGTGGTTACCTGGATCTACGATTGTTTTTTTGTTTTGTAATGGTTGTTCACGATTCTCTTGTTTGTTCTGAACAGTTAAACTGAGCACTGTTCTTCAGAAAAAAATCCTTCAGGTCCTGCAGATTCTTCATTTTCCAGCATCTTTTGCATATTTGAACCCTTTCCAGCAGTGACTGTATGATTTTGAGATCCATCTTTTCACACGCAGGACAACTGAGGGACTCAAACACAACTATTAAAAAAGGTTCAAACACTCACTGATGCTCCAGAAGGAAACACGATGCATTAAGAACCGGGGGGTGTAAACTTTTGAACAAAATGAAGATGTCCAAATTTTTCTTCTTTTGCTAAAATATCAATTTTTTTTTCCTTTTAGTACAGCCTTTCGTTAGCAACAGAAGATACCTGCATGTTTCGCGGAAGACAAATTAAGTACAATTTACCTTGATCTTCAAATTCAAAAAGTTTTCACCCCCCGTATATTAATGCATCGTGTTTCCTTCTGGAGCATCAGTGAGTGTTTGAACCTTTTTTAATAGTTGTGTTTGAGTCCCTCAGTTGTCCTGAGTGTGAAAATAAGAATCTCAAAATCATACAGTCACTGCTGGAAAGGGTTCAAATATGCAAAAGATGCTGGAAAATGAAGAATCTGCAGGACCTGAAGGATTTTTTCTGAAGAACAGTGCTCAGTTTAACTGTTCAGAACAAACAAGAGACTCGTGAACAACCATTACAAAACAAAAAAACAATCGTAGATCATCCAGGTAACCACACACAGTAATAAAAACTAAGGTTTCTCAAACTTTTGCAGGGGGTTATTTTAATAATTTCAGCTAATATTTTGTATTGTCGACTATATGTAAACATCTTTGATGTAAAATATCTTACTCAGGACAGTACTAAATAAAAAATAACATGCATTTTGTATGAGCTCTCTTTTTTGTTAAAATTATTCACGTTTTCACAGATTTTACAAGGGATTCCCAAACTTTTGCATACCACTGTATATAACCACTTGAGGTTACTGTGAACTGTGTTTCATTGTTTGTTTCTTTGCATGTCTTTAATAGTTGGTGTCATCAGACGGCTCCCACTCAGATGGATGTTCAGTGGCGGAGAGTCAGTCCGAGCGGCCGCCGTCTCACGAGAGAAGCCAAGGCATTGGAGATTCCAGACCCCCGTCCTTCCAGTACGCTTGTCTGCTGTGTTGTACAAATGATCAGATCGAATCACAAGTTGGCAGTAAAACTCAAAATAAGGAGCATGTTCTCACAGTCTTTTGTTTCTCTCCCACACAGTCCAAAGGCTGCAGGCAGCCGGCATGGTGTGGATGATGAGACGGAGACTGATTCGGTCGTGTCACACAGGAGGGAGAGGGACAGATCGCGCAGGAAACACTCACATGAGCACTCCGGTGTGTGTCAACATTCTCATTTCTGTGCATGACTTACGATTAGAGGTCGACCGATATCTACTATTTAAAAAAGGGACTGAACCATACTTTGTAAAACAATAAACGTAATAATATTAATTATATAATGAGCTTTAAAGTTAGTTTATAGTTAATTTATGTTAACAAAAGCAACTTAAACATTTAAAAATATCAGTAAATGTTGAAATTAACACACTAACAAGGAACAATACTTCTGTTCTATAGCTTTTATCAATCTTAGTCAATGCTATAAATGGACTCTTATTGTAAAGTGTTACCATTTCATATCAACAGTCAAGCTAAAGATGGCTTTAAAGATGATCTTTAAACATCTACACAAAAGGCATAGTATTGAAATTACATCATATGTAGATTTGTATGTATACTCTCATAGATTCTATTCTAGAACACTTGATGAATATCAAACCGAGCAAAAGCCCAGCACCGCGTCTAGGAGATCTCGTATCAGTTATCTCACACACCGGACGCGTTGCATTCAGTTCAAACAACGGTCTAAAACTGTTTATTCAATCACTAAATGGATTTCACTTCAAGAATGATTAAAAAGCAGTCTAGAGGAGTTTGAAGTTCTGTGTTTAAAACAACACAGCAAATGGAAAGAGAGCACAATCTAAATTCTAGCTCTCTATATGAAACATACAGATTTTATTAGAGCCAGTGTTGTTTTTGACAGCAATTTTGGATTTAGTTTTAGTCATATTTTAGTCATCTGAATAGTTTTAGTTTTAGTCTAGTTTTAGTTGACTACTAAAGCTACTAGATTTAGTTAGTTAAAATCCAATGGGTTTAGTTACAGTGTAATGCATTTATTAAGCATGTCTCTATAATAATCAAACTCATTATATAGATTTGATATTAAGGTTTTATCATGATAGACACAGATTTAACTGCTAATTTAAAGGCTAATTATGCATTTTATAACAACTTGTTTACCACGTACTTCATTCTTTCAAGCAGACATTAATTTATATAAATACATTTAGATTAATTTAGGGCTACTAAGATGACTCAGTCAAGAGCAGTGAGTGATTTTCTGTCTTTCTTTTGTTGCTTCATTAACATCAATGCCACAGCCAATAGCAACTAAATTAAGCTGCTGACCCTTTAAAACTGGCTGCAGTGTCCAACATTCTCCTGACATTCTCCCAACTCTTTATGTTCACCTAAGATGTGACTGTGTCAATGTCATTTTTTTGTATTTCTCAGTTCATGAGACGTGAAAGAGTAAGTTGTGTGCTCTGTGAGAGGCGTTTAGAAAACCGGACCGAAGCGAGTTCTCTTTTGCATTGACAAATCTATCCATATGTCTGTTATTCACTTACTCCCACATATTGACATTTTTTTATGTTTTATGAGATGTGCAGCAAATGTATGCTAACTAGATTCGCACCAAATGAATCTCTTCCTAAATCGTCCCTCCCTAACATTTTTGTCAAATATTTTTTATTCGTTGACGAAAATGTCAATAGATTTACGTCATAGTTTTTGTCGTTAAAAACGAGTTTTCGTTTCTAGGAAAAAATGTCTTTGGAATTGTCAACAAAATTAACACTGTTTGAGCCACAGAAAGAAAAACGTTTTGCTAAAAAATACACAATCTACCAGCCCAGGGTGAAGTCTTTATGTACATTTACATCAGGACAGATATTATGTATTTATTGTAGAACTCTGTGATTCGACAGGATTTCTCTCACAGTTGAACACCGTTTGCTTTCTCATGTCACTATCTTTAAATATGCAACTTGGTGGCTAACAAATGCGTTATTGTGATCAGCTAGATGTAAACTAATGCAAACAGATGGTAACATTCGTGACATTTACCATTTGGGTTGGACTTGTGTGTTTTGGTCACATTGTTTTAACATCTTGAGGTGCGGCTAATGTTTGCGTCCTCTCAGCCTTTATAGCAAATATATGCTGTTCTATCTCTACCAATGCAGTGTCGAGTCAACAAAGCAAATACTAAGTAATGATATGAAAACATGTACTATAGTTAGTTGTCAATGTTTGAAATCCGCATCTGAAGTGTTCAGCGCGCAGTATCAGTGTGTAAACAAACAGCATGTGCAGGCAGTGATTTCTGCCTCTAGAGGCCGCTCTCGTACTGTATATGTATAATAACAGCGGAGCCTTCTCAGCCGCTTCAACGATGGACGCAACCCGGAAAAACTATCTGCTTGGATTTTTGCCAACAGATCAACTATCGGTGCCGATTAATCGGCAAAACCGATACATCGGTTGACCTCTACTTATGATGCCATGGTTTTATCAGTAAAATATTCGTATTTAAAAGTAATAATTAATATTTAACTTGAATCAGCATTAATATCAATGGTGCTTTATCTAGGAGGAAGGCAGAATGGCTACTCGCGGGGTGGCAGAGGCATGGATCTGGGAGGTTATGACATCTGTGACAGCCGTTCTTCCCTCATGAGCAGTGAACTGGAATCAAGCAGCTGTTTTGACTCGGATGACGGCTCCACCAGCCGGTGAGTCTCACAGCATTTGTTCGTTCCCAAACCGGTGCGCTGAATATGATTACAGTCCCAATAAGCCCCAATGGTTTAGTGAGGTTTTTCACAGCTCTGACTCGAGCAATTTGACAAGCAGATGTGGGAAATCATAGTTTATGGAGATTTTGAAAATTGTTTAAAGTACATGTATAGCAATGTTATTGATAGGGTTGGGAATCTTATTTTGTTAAGGTTGGATGTTTTATGGTAAGAAATGTGCTTTTTAATAATAATAAAAAACACATTTGCTGTATTACACGTGCTTGCCTGTTTTCAGCTTATCAGCCATTTTTTCAGTAATGTAGGGAGTGTGTGCGCATGGTTGCCAGGTTGGGAAGATTATAAGTAAACCACTGGCCAGAAAATGTATCTATTTAAACGGTTAGTTCACTTCCAGAAAAAAAACTTCCTGATAATTTACTCTACCCCCATGTCATCCAAGATGTTCATGTCTTTCTTTCTTCAGTCGTAAAGAAATTAAGGTTTTTGAGGAGAACATTTCAGGATAATGGACTTCATTGGTGGCCAACAGAATTCAATGCAGCTTCAAAGGGCTCTACACGATCTTAACTGAGGAAAAAGGGTCTTGTCTTGTGATGGTGAGAACATTTTCCCACCAGTTAATCAACGTGTGACAACACCGATAATACCGGTATCCTCGTGCGTGGGTGGGTTGGTAGTTTCCCTCTTTTCCTCACTTTCCATCACTTTAAAACTGCGTAAAAACCTATGTGCATATACTTTTACTTTTTAAATTAGAGGCAATTCGGCGTAAAGCAATTGTTAGTTTTTAGTTTCTGAATTTTTCCTCTCTTCCTCCGTTTTTTACTTATACTTTTAAATTAGCAGCAATTCAATGTTAATTGATTGAATCGACTTACAACGCCAAACTAACTTAGCCTATATTAATCATATAACCTTTATTAACAAAACAAATAAAAATGCACCATATAGGCTAAGCCTAATATAAAATAACAACTAACTGAAACAAAGTTTAAGGTAGCCTATACAAAACTGAAAATAAGTAGGCTAACATGGAACCAAAGAAGAAATAATAGTAGATTGTTTATTAGCAAAAAACGAATAAGAAAGCACAGAGACACGGCATACACCTTGACTTCAAATAAAATAAATACATTACAATTTAAGTTGAAAAAAAATTACAAATCAGCAGACACTGTGGAACCAGTTAAATAAGAAATACATGTTTTAAAAAAAAAACACTTCCTATCCTCTTAGATAAATGGCAAAAGTCAAGTTTGGATATTTTTTTTTAAATCCAAAATATTGCCAAACAGGCGCTTTTGCATTTTGTTTCGAAACTAGCCTAATTCATTTGCTATCGTCTTGTCTTTCTCACCTCTCTCTTCTTGTCAGACTGTATTGAGCAGCCATGTTCAGTTTTTAATTGTACTTTCTGTTAACTGTTCTCTAACTAAATTAAATGATTTTTATTACTATAAAAAATCGAAACAATGGTGGCGGGCAGTGGACAGGTGATAAAACCGGTGTTGCGGCTTCACACCAGTATCACCATCATCACCGTCTATCGCAGCAAGCCTTTAAAAATATTTAAAAAATTAACATTTATATACTATTCAGGGTTTCCGCGGGGCATTAAAAAGCATTAAAAGTCATTAAATTGATTTTGCGAAAATTAAGGCCTTAAATGGCATTAAAAAGCATTAAATTGTTTTATACAGGCATTAAAACTTTAGTGTTGAAGAAACAATTTTTACCAATTTATCTTGAATGTAGCCTGTATAATTAATAACTTTGATTCACTGTCGCGAAGTATGATAAACACGGAAGCAGTTTGGTAATTGCTTCTGGCCGGTCCAAAATTGTGTGACACAGACTTTTTAAGAGCAGCCAGTTTTAGCCTCTAAGAGTTCAAAGTTTCTGAAATTTTTCTGTTCAGAATTGACATTTGAAATTTTGAAATCTGCAAATAAACGCTGACATTTTAAGCTGTCTCCTGATCCATTTCTAATTATGTTCAGCAGAGTAATGTATGTTCATTGTTGCCTCATTGTAAGACCGCATGAAAAAAATGCATTATAATATACACGCATTCATACACAGCCGTGTTAAGTTATTGGTTGCGTATGGCATTAAAAATGTTAGAAATGGCATTAAAAGACATTGAATAAGATTTGAAAATCCTGCAGAAACCCTGCTATTTAACCACTAGCTAGACTTAACACATTACGTAACCATGTTGGAAAGGCCATGCGTGATGTAGGCGGAAGTACCGACCCAGTGTTTACAAAGCGAACATGCAAAGAATGTCAAACACCATTTACAAAAAAAGATAAAACAACAATTTTAAAGTTTTAAGTTTTTCACCCTATTTTTTAAACCGAAGTGCACAGGCAAAGAACTAACCGCGCATGACCTTGCCAGTGTGATTATGATAACAGTTGGGCATCACAAAGCTAGTGCAAAACAAGCATTTGTGGTTAAAAAGCATATCAGTTTTTATTGCTTTAAGAAAATGACTGCCAGTTGATCCCCATTGAAGTCCACTATATGTGACCCTGGACCACAAAACCAGTCTTAAGTCGCTGGGGTATATTTGTAGCAATAGCCAAAAATACATTGCATGGGTCAAAATTTTTGATTTTTCTTTTATGCCAAAAATCATTAAGAAATTAAGTAAAGATCATGTTCCATGAAGATTTTTTGTAAAATTCCAACTGTAAACATATCAAAATGTAATTTTTGATTTGTAATATGCATTGGTAAGAACCTAATTTGGACAACTTTAAAGGTGATTTTCTCAGTCTTTTTGATTTTTTTGCATCCTCAGATTTCTGATTTCAAATAGATGTATCTCAGCCAAATATTGTCCTATCCTAACAAACCATACATCAATAGAAAGCTTATTTATTGAGCTTTCATATGATGTATAAATCTCAGTTTTGTCAAATTTAACCTTATCACTGGTTTTGTGGTCCAGGGTCACATATGGAGAACAATCCTGGAATGTTTTCCTCAATAACCTTAATTTCTTTTCTTTTTTTTTGACTGAAGAAAGTAAGACATAAACATCTTGGATGACTTGGGTGTGAGTAAATTATCAGGATTCTTTTTGTTATTCTTGAAGTGAACTAATCCGTTGAGTCATTCTCTGATTGGCGGATTTAAACTCTTGAAATCTGGCAACCATGAGCCAAGCCTGTGGAGGCTTGTTATGAGTGCAAGATAATGCAAATGCCAAATTAAAATGAAACATTTGTAGCATAAACAACCAGCGGGCAAATATAGCAGACGATTATGCCTGAGAACAAACTGAGAGAAGCGGGAATTGTAACCATGATTAAAGTACAGTTCATCAAGCAGCCTCAATTTTTTTTGGTATTTGATATTGTAGTTTAGTATTTTATAGTATAAATTGCTGAAATGTACTAAAATTCATTACATGAAGTCAGAATCAGACTCAGAGCTGTTGAAGTGATCCAATAATGAAAACTGTCATCATTTACTTAGTCTAATGTCATTCGAAATCTCTACAACTTTTGTTGATCTTGTTATTTTTGAAAGTAAATGGCAGCATAATTAAATTTGTTTTTCGTAAATCAATCATTCCTCTTCAGAAAACTTTGTTTAAATGGCTTGATTCATATGAAAGCGTCAAAGTTTGGGGTACATTTGAGAAATATCTTCAGTGGCGTTTTGAAGATAACTGGAAGTTACAACATGAGTGTGACAGAAACCAACCTTATTAAGTGATTAATAATGTTTCACCTTGCATGTGACTCAAATTGAAATGTGAAGCTCATGTAATGTCCGTATTCTGACATCCGTTCTGCAGTTTCAGCAGTGTTACGGAGCAAAGTGGCTCGTCCAGGCTAATGAGACGGCATCGCAGGCGGAGACGCAGACCCAAAGCCCAGCAAATGGAGAGGGTGAGACAGCGGACAGAGCTCTTAAGTGTCTAATGCGATAAATAAAACGTCCTGTGTTAAAGCCGACTTCGTCTCTCTTTCTACAGTCTTCGTCGTTCAGTAGCATCACTGACTCCACAATGTCGCTGAATATCATCACTGTCACTTTAAATATGGGTGAGTCTGCATTATATGGATTTATTTGTTGCTTTTCAGTTAAACTCTGATTATATAAACAACAAAAACACACCTTCAAATGCCTTATTGCTTAAATTAAATTGGTGCTGTGCAATAATTAAAAATATTAAGGGCACATTTTTTCTTTTGTTGTTTTATTAAGCAAATTATATTTTTCTGCCTGACAAACCTGATGTATAAACTAAGGATGATATTACAGATGTGCAATTTTAATAATGACAAAAAGTGCATAAGAAAAGAACTACAATTAAAATATCAGTTGGAAAAATTTACACTTATTTCAGTTAGTCGCTAAGATGACATTTCTAATTTTTAACAAATGTTAAAAATATTGTAATAATGACAAAAAGTGCATAAGAAAATAAAAAAGTACAATTACAATATCAGATGGAAAAACATACACTTATTTCAGTTAGTCGCTAAGATGACATTTCTAATTTTTATTTGTTGAAACACTAAAATTATTAAGTGGAAATAAATTAAAACTGAAATAAAAATGTACAAAATATTGTTATAGTGAAAAAAGGTGCATAAGAAAATTACAAAAAAGTACAATTAAAATATCAGATGGAAAAACGTACACTTATTTCAGTTAGTCGCTAAGATGACATTTCTCATTTTTATTTAAGTTGAAACACTAAAATTATTACGTGGAAATACATTAAAACTGAAATAAAAATGTAAAAAATATTGTAATAGTGACAAAAAGTGCGTAAGAAAATAACAAAAAAGTACAATTAAAATATCAGATGGAAAAACGTACACATTTCAGTTAGTCACTAAGATGACATTTCTAATTTTTATTTGTTGAAACACTAAAATTATTAAGTGGAAATAAATTAAAACTGAAATAAAAATGTTAAAAATATTGTAATAGTGACAAAAAGTGCATAAGAAAATTACAAAAGAACTACAATTAAAATATCAGATGGAAAAATTTACACTTATTTCAGTTAGTCGCTAAGATGACATTTCCAATTTTTATTTATGTAAAAAAACCCACAAAAATTACTAAGTGGAAATAAAATAAATTAAAACTGAAATAATTTCAAAATATTGTAATAGTGACATAAAGTGTGCAAGAAAATTACAAAACTACAATTAAAATATCAGATGGAAAATGTGCACTTATTTCAGTTAGTCGCTTACGATGACATTTCTCATTTTTATTTAAGTTGAAACACTAAAATTATTACGTGGAAATACATTAAAACTGAAATAAAAATGTAAAAAATATTGTAATAGTGACAAAAAGTGCGTAAGAAAATAAAAAAGTACAATTAAAATATCAGATGGAAAAACGTACACATTTCAGTTAGTCGCTAAGATGACATTTCTAGTTTTTATTTGTTGAAACACTAAAATTATTAAGTGGAAATAAATTAAAACTGAAATAAAAATGTTAAAAATATTGTAATAGTGACAAAAAGTGCATAAGAAAATTACAAAATAACTACAATTAAAATATCAGATGGAAAAATGTACACTTATTTCAGTTAGTCGCTAAGATGACATTTCTCATTTTTAACAAATGTTAAAAATATTGTAATGACAAAAAGTGCATAAGAAAATAACAAAAAAGTACAATTAAAATATCAGATGGAAAAACGTACACTTATTTCAGTTAGTCGCTAAGATGACATTTCTAATTTTTATTTGTTGAAACACTAAAATTAAGTGGAAATAAATTAAAACTGAAATAAAAATGTTAAAAATATTGTAATAGTGACAAAAAGTGCATAAGAAAATTACAAAATAACTACAATTAAAATATCAGATGGAAAAATGTACACTTATTTCAGTTAGTCGCTAAGATGACATTTCTCATTTTTAACAAATGTTAAAAATATTGTAATGACAAAAAGTGCATAAGAAAATAACAAAAAAGTACAATTAAAATATCAGATGGAAAAACGTACACTTATTTCAGTTAGTCGCTAAGATGACATTTCTAATTTTTATTTGTTGAAACACTAAAATTAAGTGGAAATAAATTAAAACTGAAATAAAAATGTACAAAATATTGTTATAGTGAAAAAAGGTGCATAAGAAAATTACAAAATAGTACAATTAAAATATCAGATGGAAAAATGTACACTTATTTCAGTTAGTCGCTAAGATGCCATTTCCAATTTTTATTTATGTAAAAAAAAAACACTAAAATTACTAACTGGAAATAAAATAAATTAAAACTGAAATTATTTCAAAATATTGTAATGGTGACAAAGTGTGTAAGAAAATTACAAAAAAACTACAATTAAAATATCAGATGGAAAAATGTACACTTATGTCAGTTAGTCGCTAAGATGACATTTCTCATTTTCATTTATATTGAAACACTGAAATGATTGTAATAGTGACAAAAAGTGCATAAGAAAATTACAAAAAACTACAATTAAAATATCAGATGGAAAAACGTACACTTATTTCAGTTAGTCGCTAAGATGACATTTCTAATTTTTATTTGTTGAAACACTAAAATTATTAATGTGGAATACATCAGATGGAAAACAGTCTCTCTTGCTTTACCTCATTTAGAGAAGTATAACTTCCTGGGCATCAGTATCGTGGGTCAGAGTAACGAGCGAGGAGATGGAGGCATTTACATCGGCTCTATAATGAAGGGTGGAGCGGTGGCGGCCGACGGGCGGATCGAGCCCGGTGACATGCTGCTGCAGGTGAGGATTGGATGAAGACGTGTTCAGGACCGCAATCTGACACAAAAGCTGGTTGTTTCAGTTCAGGTTTCTGTTTCCTCTCACAGGTGAATGACATCAACTTTGAGAACATGTGCAACGACGATGCCGTACGAGTGCTGAGGGAGATCGTGCATAAGCCTGGGTGAGTCATATTACAAAACAATCATGTTATATGGGACGTGTTTAGCTTAACAACAACAGTGTGTTAACAGCTGCACCAATCCTCTTTTTCTTTCTTTTTTTTTTTTTTTTTTTTGCAGACCCGTGTCGCTTACTGTTGCCAAATGCTGGGACCCAAACCCGAACAGTTGCTTTGCTTTGCCAAGGAGTGAGTGTTAATTTTTCGTTTGTTTTTTCTCCGCTTTTTCACACACTCATTTACACATAAGTCAGTTTTTTTTGTCAGAGACAGGAATAAATTAATACTTTCATTTAACAAGGATGCTTTACATTGACATTAATGTCACAAAAGATAATTCTAAGCAGCAAATCCGCATATTAGAATGATTCTGAAGGATCATGTGACACTGAAAACAGTAATTATGCTGAAAATTCTGTTTTACATCACAGGAATAAATTACATTTGAAAATACATTACCAGTCAAAAGTTTTTGAACAGTGAGATTTTAATATTTAAAAAAAATGCAAAACAGTAAAATTGAAATATTTTTACTATTTAAAATAAGTGCTAAAAAACTATTATTATTATTATTATTATTATGCTGAAAACAGCTGAGTAGATTTTATTTTGTTTCCTTGATAAATAGAATAAATTTATATGCAATAGAAGCCTTTTGTAAATGTCTTTATCATCACTTTTGATCAATTTAAAACATCCTTGCAATATAAAAGTATATAGCAAGCATGCTATTGAAAAAAATTGACAAGCTTTTGAATGGTATAGTGTATAATAATTGAAATAAGTTAAAAAAGCTTTTTATTTGCGATAAATTATCTTTGGATCTTTCTATTCTTTTGGAATCCTGAAAAAAAATCTGTACTCACCTGTTTTAAATATTTATAATAATGTAAAGAAATGTTTCTTGAGCAGAAAATCAGTATAGTATATTAATTCTTGAAGGATCACGTGACTGGAATAATGATGCTTTTTTATTAAATGTATTCAAATATATTCAAATAGAAAGCGGTTATTTAAAAAATTACAAATATTTCACAATAATATTGCTATTTTTACTTTATCAAATAAATGCAGCCTTGGAGAGCAGAAGAGACCATTTTTCAAAAACATAAAAAAAATCTTGCCAACCCCAAACATATGTTAGGTATTGTATACCTTTTAATGATCAGAAAATATATATTGCTCACATTTTACTTTTAAAATAAAATAGTTCTTGATAAAAATTGCTGCAAAAACAGTGATGTTTTATTTTAATATAAAGGTGTCCAATAAAGCATTGTGATAGTTTTAACAACAGGATGTAGTTCCCTATCATTGTTTATCTTGAGTTTTATAGAGCTTGTTGCAATGAAAACTGCTTTATTGAGTGCTGGTTGCCTTCTGTTCCAGGTGAGCCCATCCGGCCCATTGACCCTGCAGCCTGGGTGTCCCATACGGCGGCCATGACTGGTGTCTATCCTCCCTACGGCATGAGCCCTTCCATGAGCACAGTCACCTCCACCAGCTCTTCCATCTCCAGCTCCATCCCAGAAACTGAGAGTAAGACATTTTGCTCTTCACTCTTTAGGCTTGACACTCTTTTTTTAGCTAAGGCATCCCTATTATTATTGCATATACTTGGGCTTAGATATTTAAACAAACCCCTGACCCTTACATTTTGTGTAATTCATCCTATAATACAAGAATGATCCCTTAAAGGAGAAGTTCACTTCCAGAGTAAAAAAAATCCTGATCATTTACTCACCCCCATGTGATCCAAGATGTCTTCAGTCGCAAAGAAATTAAGGTTTTTGAGGAAAACATTCCAGGATTTTTCTCAATAGTGAGTGACTTCAATGGGGATCAACGAGTTAAAGGTCCAAATTACAGTTTCATAGAGCTTTACATGATCCAAGCCGAGGAATAAGGGCCTTACCTAGCAAGCCTTCTTTTTATCATGTAGAATTATTTATTATGAAGCTCTAATCAGGATTTTTAAGCATTTAATCAGCTTTTTAGTTTGAGGGGTGAAGCAGAGCATTTCTTAGACATTTTTCAAGAATGTACATTTATCTCGCCTAAATGTTTGATCATGCAGTGCATTTTTTTAGAATTGTGCGATTATTGCACAGTTACACGCAGCACAAGCCTGATTTCCGCAAACACATTTATCCATTATTTTGATTTCAAATCCAAACAGTATTATTGAAAATGCTTTCACAGCATTGTGATTCATTTTTTTACACAGTACAGTAATCTTTCACAAACAAGTTTAAACAATAAATATAAGCAATACATTATTCAATGCTTTTTACTTTGGCATTTACTTCTAGATTTATTTATTACATTGCTCAAGCAAGTGCCAAAACATTTAACTGCCAAACATTCTAAATTAAAAATGACTATTGACAGAAACAGTTCTAATGCTCTAATTTGTTTTCTTACCTCCACGAGTGCTATATATTCTTGCCTTGTTTATCTAAAAATGCTCTTTTACTTTAAACCCAGCCAAAAACCTATATGCGTTGAAACACAGTAGACTTAAAATGATATGCATTTATGGTGTAATTATGACATTTTCGTGCCAATCCTTGTTCATATTTACTGCAAACAATGCCCTGTCACTTTTTTTCTGCGCGTGCAGCACAGACTCTGTGCGGAAACAATCTCTGCACTGCTGCAGACGCACCGCACCTGAACGCTTTAATCCATTTACGAGCGCGAAAAAAAAAAAAGCACTGCAAACGGTGTTATATGTGTGGTTCAAGTGTGCATGAGTGCCTATTCTCCAGGAGAGTGCACGAGTGCTGAATGAATGTTAAACACTAGAAATAAATAAAAAATAAATGCAATTTATAAACTTTAGCGATGATGTGACAATCCCTGTGTCAACTGTACAGCATACAGCTCGCTTATTTACTTTATAAGTTATTTAACTAGGAAATATGAAATGCACCTCACCTTCAGCATTATAATTGTTTTACTCGCGTTGGTTAGAGGCTGAGACAGTGCCACGGTTTGGTTTATGAGATCAGCCTTTTTCCCAAAGCAATTATCGGCCAATAGTGACCGGTAGCTGATCAATCGGAGCACCCCTAGTTGGTACTTCTGACTACATCATGTGTGAGCTCGAGCTAGTGCAAGATGAGCATTTGTGGTTAAAAAGTGTAAAAATTAAAAAAAATTTTAAAAGAAAATGACAGATCGTTTTGCTAGATAAGACCCTTTTTCCTCAGCTGGGACCGTTTAGAGGCCTTTGAAGCTGCATTGAAAGATAGTGGATATAGTGGATAAGTCCACTATATGGAGAAAAATCCTGGAAAACCTCAAATTTCTTTTCAACAGAAGACAGAAAGACATCTGGGATCACATGGGAGAGTAAATTATCAGGACATTTTTATTCTGGAAGTGAACTAATCCTTTAAATCATGTGGCTTGTTGAGTAATTAATCTGTTAATTTTCTAAGTGAATAGACTTACTAGTAGACCTGGCAATTGACAAAATAGGTGAAAAAAACATTGCTTTGACTTACATTGAAGAGTCATATTTGGATTCTTGGGTGTGGAACGTGGGAGGTCCTGGTTTCTCGCCACCAGGCAGATGCTCTTGTAAACTGTGTTGTTCTTCTCGCAGGGTTTGATGACTACCACCTGTCCGTCCACAGCGACATGGCAACAGTTGCAAAAGCAATGGCCTGTCCAGACTCAGGACTGGAAGTTCGAGACAGAATGTGGCTGAAGATCACTATAGCCAATGCTTTCATAGGTCAAGACACACTTTATACTGCTTACAATTAGTAAAGCTGTTTTTAAATGATAGGTTGTATCAGATGATCTTTATACTTTTACCTGTAAAAGTATCATAAGTCACTTTGAAACTGAAACTGTGATGTTTATATGAATGACAAAAGTATAAATGAGAAAAATGTTTGATGGGAATTGATTTTGGCCATTGGATTGGATACTTCCATCACAGTTGTCTGCTAATTGCTGTGATCTCATTTGATACACTCATAAATCACAACAGGGAAAAAAAAATTAGCCATTTCATGAAGCTGTTATATATAATTGGTGCATATTTTGTATAACAGGCTCTGATGTGGTTGACTGGTTGTTCCATCACGTGGAGGGGTTTGCAGATCGCCGTGAAGCACGAAAATACGCCAGCAACTTGTTGAAAGCTGGCTTTATCCGCCACACAGTCAACAAAATCACCTTCTCAGAGCAGTGCTACTACATCTTTGGAGATCTTTCTGGCAGTAAGTACTTTTACAACTACAGTTCAGCCACAAATGAAAACTATGTCAGAAATTGGTGTGAATATGCAATGTGACTTGAGAGCTATGGCTTTAATCTTTATTCCTCACACAGCCTCATATGGCTGGGTTTTTGTTGCTTATTTGTGACCCTGGACCACAAAACCAGTCTTAAGTCGCTGGGGCAATAGTAGCAATAGCCAGAAGTACATTGTATGGGTCATAATGATCGATTTTTCTTTTATGCCAAAAGTCATTAGCGTATTAAGTAAAGATCATGTTCCATGAAGATATTTTGTAAATTTTCTACCATAAATATATAAAAACTTGCTTTTTGGTTAGTAATATGCATTGCTAAGAACTTCATTTGGACAACTCTCTAGGCCATTTTCTCAATATTTAGATTTGTTTGCACCCTCAAATTCCAGGTTTTCAAATAGTTGTATCTCAGACAAACATTGTCCTATTTTAACAAACAATATATCAGTGGAAAGCTTATTTACTCAGCTTTCAGATGACGTAAGAATCTCAATTTCGACAAATTTACACTTATGACTGGTTTTGTGGTCCAGGGTCACATTTTAGAGTAGAACTGCCCACTTAAGGCCCAGACACACTAAACCAACATCAAGGAACTAGCTTCAACGAAAGCCGACGTGAAAGTCACATAGCTTGATGGCTTCTGTACGCATTCATTTTATGTAAAAGAGCAGCTCGGAGATTCTTCTAAACATCTCCGTTTGTGCTCCACAGAAGAGAGAGTCGTTTGGGTTCAGAAGGATATTATAAAATACATTCAACCCAAAATTTATTCAGATGCCTTCAAATTTCTCACATTATCACAATTTATTCGGAATAGTTTAGAAAATGGAAATAAAATATGACAAGAACTTGTGTCAGAACAAATGATTATGCCAGATAACTTTGATAGAAAGGTATGTAACAAAACAGTGTGAAATCAAATTCTTACTCCCAAATCTTTATCAGTTTTACTGCTAGTCCACTGTATGAAGAATTTTTGGGAATAATATGTCACAGTTTACTTTTATTTTGCTATCCTCACTTACATAAATAAACTATAGTGTCCTGTGCCTACTAGTAAAAATATCTGGTGCGCTTATGCTTTAACACTATGGATTAGCACAGTTTACATTAGGTACTGGCCTATTGTAAATTTAAACAAGCGGATTCTTTCATGGTATGCTAGTAGGGGATTTCTGACTGCTGCTATCTGGAGTTGTTATTATTACAGTTGTTGAATATATGAAAAAGGTCATTTTCTGTTTGAACATGTGTAAATATTCCACTGCTATGTTTAGTGTAGTCCTGTCAATGCAAGGAACAAATGATATTAGTAGCTCTCCAGAGCCTAATACATAATTTGTCCCAGTGAGTTGAGTCATCTGTATTGTTGTTACTGTTAATGTTAATGTTAAATTTGTCAGCTGTTTTTTGATTTAATATTTCTTTTAGTCTTTTTTTTTTTTTTTTTTTAGTTCTGTGTCAAATGTCCTCTTTAGTTTTATCATATTTAGTCATTCTGTTCTGTTTTTTTTGTTTAGTCTAGTTTAAGTTGATTAAAATCTTTAGTCATGATATGATTGCACAATTGTCAAACTGATAATCACACTTATTTTCACTTATTTTATTTAAAGTTGCAATGACGATTACTGATCATGATCGTTGTCATTTGTGACCCTGGACCACAAAACCAGTCATAAAGGTCAATTTTTTACAATTATAAATAAGTAAATAATAAGTATGTTTTCCAATGATGTATGGTGTGTGAGGATAGGACAATATTTGGCCGAGATACAACTATGTGAAAAACTGCAATCTGAGGGTGCAAAAAAATACTGAGAAAATCGCTTTTAAAGTTGTCCAAATTAAGTACTTAGCAATGTATATTACTAATTAAGTTCTAATATATTTTGGTAGGAAATTTACAAAATATCTTCATGGAACATGATCTTTATTTAATATCCTAATGATTTTTGGCATAAAATCGATAATTTTGACCCGTACAATGTATTGTTGGCTATTGCAACAAATATACCCATGCTATTATATACACATGCTATTTACGACTGGTTTTGTGGTCCAGAATCACATTTGAAAAATACACCCGTTTTTTTGTTTACCTCATCTAGTTACCTAATTTATTATATAATTAATATAAACAAATTCTTATTTTAAAAACTGTTAAAACTCAAAAGCTCTTTTCAGAAGATATTCAAGTCTTTTATGTCTCAGGTTGTGTAAGTGCATTTATTCAGCAACCTCAGTCGCAAACATTATGCTGTAGTTGAGATCCATGTTTGGATTTATCACAGCTCATCACTGAGAAAGTTTGATGGCAGATTTAGTCGCAGAAACCAGTGTGTGAAAAGAAAATGTGTTAAGACAGAATGGCTATATTACACTTACATTTGAGCAGAATATCTTAATGGAGATCACTAAACTTCAGCGTAGTGTCTGTTGATGTTTTCAAATCATCAGTTTCAATGTTGTAAGTTGCCAAATTATGACGATAAAACACAGGGCAGAAAATGTATCCTTTTTTAAGAGAGAAGCTGTGATGGGGGATTTAACTTTTGACATCTGGCAACCCCAACTCGTGGAGGTCAATGTTTTTTTCCTCTTTTTTTTTTTTTTAAAGGGGTGCAAACTTGTTACCTTTCGGTGAAAATTAGCCGTTTTCACCTTGAAATAGGTCATTTACGTGAATCGTGTAGATCCTTTTTTTGGTTGGTGGCAAAAGAAAAAAAAAATTTTGGGTTCCCCCGTTGGCAAATGTTCCCCTGTTGCACCACATAAAATAGGAGGAGGAAAAAAACCTACACAAGACACTGCTTAAAGGAGTAGTTCACTTTCAGAACAAAATTTTACTGATAATGTACTCACCCCCTTGTCATCCAAGATGTTCATGTCTTTCTTTCTTATTTAAAAAAATAATAAAATTATGTTTTTTGAGTAAAACATTTCATGATTTCTCTTCATATAATGGACTTCTATGGTGCCCTTGAGTTTGAACTTCCAAAATGCAGCTTCAAAGGGCTCTAAACGATCACAGCTGAGGAAAGAAGTGTCTTATCTAGCAAAACGATAATTATTTTCTAAAAAAAAAAATTACTTAAAAAAAAAAAAAAAAAGTTATTTTCTAAAAAAAAAAAAATGTACAATTTATATACTTTTTAACCTCAAATGCTCATCTTGTCTAGCTCGGCAAGACGAGTGTTTGAGATTAAAAGTATATAAGTTGTAAATGTTTGTAAATGACCCTTCTTTCTCGGCTGGGATCATTTAGAGCCCTTTGAAGCTGCATTTAAACTGCATTTTGGAAGTTCAAACTCGGGGGCACCATAGAAGTCCATTATATGGAGAGAAATCCTGAAATGTTTTCCTCAAAAAACACCATTTCTTTACGACTGAAGAAAGAAAGACATGAACATCTTGGATGACAAGGGAGTGAGTACATCATCTGTAAACTTTTGTTCTGAAAGTGAACTTCTCCTTTAAGTATTGAACAGCTTTTAACAAAAGGGGAAAAAGCTCTTTCAGTAGCTGTGGTCTACTAAAAGCCTCAAAGGCATCAGGGCTAAAGTGGAGAGAACAAAATGTGTCTTTAGGAAAATGTATTTGTCCACAGAAACCTTCCCATTCTTTTCTTCTCTTCTTATCACTAAGAAAAGCAGACTTACATCACTTCTCTTGTTTCTCTTTGACTGAAAATTACAACCAAAAGCTGCACAATAATGGCATCATGTTAGTATTTAATTATACAAGTTGCTTATTTCAGTTAGGGCTGGACCAGAATATTCGATTATTCGAATATTCGTTCGGTGGGTTGGCATTCGATTTTAAATTTTGAGATTCGAATATTCGTTGTTGTTTTTTCATACACCTTGCATCCCCCGCGAAACGGTTCTCATTCGCGCTTAAATATGAATGAAGAAGATCAGAATGCTGCGCCACTAACACAGAGACAGCAAAAAAAAAAAAGAAGAAAAAAGAGAGAGATAATATGAGTAATATTTGAGAGACTATAAAGTACAGTCGGAGCCACTTGAATGGTGGAAGCAAAACTAGGGCTGTGTTTACTGACGGAAGTGCTCAAATAAACGCGCACGTTTGTTAATAATGTTTGAGCCTCATTTATTTTGGGTTTCAAAATAATATACATATGTGACCCTGGACCACAAAACCAGTCATAAGGTTAAATTTTACAAAACTGAGATGTATAAATCATATGAAAGCTCAATAAATAAGCTTTCTATTGATATATGGTTTGTTAGGATACGACAATATTTGGCCGAGATACATCTATTTGAAAATCTGAAATCTAAGGGTGCAAAAAATCAAAATACTGAGAAAATCACCTTTAAAGTTGTCCAAATTAAGTTCTTAATGCATATTACTAATCAAAAATTACATTTTGATAGGTTTACAGTAGGAATTTTACAAGAAATCTTCATGGAACATGATCTTTACTTAATTTCCTAATGATTTTGACATAAAAGAAAAATCAATAATTTTGACCCATAAAATGTATTTTTGGCTATTGCTACAAATATACCCCAGCGACTTAAGACTGGTTTTGTGGTCCAGGGTCACATATATGTATTTTATATATAGGCTTATATACACAAACGTTATATATAATGTATATATATTTATTTATAAATAATTTAGATATAAATAATTTATTTATATAAACACTGCGCCATTTTTTTTCGTTGTTCTTTTATTTAAATAGCCTACCCTTTACGGTGTCAGTAATTACTGTGCTGCTAATTTCTGATTTGGGAGTGATTTGTTTGTTAAAAAATGTTAGGCTACCTTATTAAAAGTAGTGCTCTTAACAGACCTGTGTGTTTTGTATCACTAGCGCAGTGTCCATTCTCGAAGCATGTAAGCTCTGCCTGCGTGAGGCGCGCCGCATCCAACTCGCAATGTTCTATTACAATTTATTAATTCTGAACGTGTGGTGTGTCCAAATTGCACCAAAATGCAACACTGCACTCCCTTGGGTCCACAGCAAAAATCGTTTGGATGAACTGTTCTTGACATAATAAAAATGCAAACAGAAAGACAGAGATTCCTGCCTTTATAGAGAGAAGAATATGTTCAGCACCTCCCACCGAACCTTCGAATAATCGATGTTGATTACTACCGAAGCTTCGAAGCTCAAAAAATGGTATTCGGACCAGCCCTAATTTCAGTTGTGTTGCATTAAAAATAGCAACAGGCAGGCAGTGCAACTGTTTTACATCATCAAAATAATGACGCCCCATAGTCTAAAATATTTATAAAACTGTGTGGATTTTTTAAATTATGTAGTAAGAGACATCATTTATGTTATATTGAGCCATACAAGTCTTAATACCCAGTCACTGTCCATTGTTTTACATTTGTGTTTTGTTGTAGACATGGCCCATCTCTCTCTCCATGACCATGATGGATCCAGCGGGGCGTCTGATCAGGACACTCTCGCTCCATTGCTTCACCCCGCTGAAGCTCCCTGGCCTGCCGCGTTCCCTTACCAGTACCCACCAGCCCATTCCCTCCCAGATGCAGCTCACAGCTACTCTGAAGCCGGTGGAGGCGGCAGCGCAGGCAGCCAGCACAGCGAAGGTGAGTAACCTCAAATCTAGCGATGCACCGAAATGAAAATTCTTGGCCGAAGCCGAACAATATTACACACTGGGCTGAAGGCAGATTACCAAACATGGTTTTTCCCTCATGTATTTTTTTTTCAATTTCTTTCACCATTGCATAAATATTTGCTTTTTACAGTTTTGTCGTGCTTTTCAAAGAAAACAATCAATTACAAAACAACAATGTAACATTCTAGTAGACATTATAGCCTACCAACAAAGCACAATTTAACTTCAAATTAATAAATTAGTAAAATAATATTCTTTGGCCATTTTTAAGACCCCCTTCTTGAATCAGGCATGTGTTTTTTAATGTACAAATAAATGCAGCCTGAGCAAAGGAGAATGTTATAACAAATGCATTAATACAGTAGTTGTAATGATTATCATTATTTTTGTCTTTTTTATTTTATTTTACAGAACAACAGTAAAATTACAATACGAACATTTATGAATGTTGACTTTTATTTTGGCGGAAACCCGCAAGAAGACCTCAGTACTACTTTTTGCTGACAGCAGCAGATTTATGAATGATTCTCGTGATTCCCTCATACTTTGAACTTTGATACAATTTGTGCGTATATTAGACAACATAACGTTCTGTAGTTTGTTTACTAATGGTTTAAGGCCATTTGGTGATTTCAGTCATCATACAGTAACCAGCAACAACCAGCCCTTTCTCTTCTCATGGAAGACATGCGATGCGATACTAAACAGTCTCTCGCTGTCTGTGCTTTTAATGATTTTTGCGTCTTTCTCAGACAGTTTTAAATGCTTTCACATTGCCCACGTTTGCTGCATTAGTGCACGCCTCGATTTGATCACGTCACATCATTGTTCGGTGTAATTTTGGTTGCCGAACATTCGGTGCATCCCTACTCGAATCGCACTGCTAACAATCTCCAACAGCTCCATACTTACATTAACATCACTCTCCATAGGGAGCAGCGGATCAAACTGCAGCTGGAGCCGGAATGAGGGGAAAACCGCGGCAGGAGACTTTCGGTTAGCAGGAGGAAGCGAAATGGGCGACGCTCACGAGTTTGACTTCCGCAGAGACAGAGCCCCCAGCGAGCGCTCGGTGCCCCCCAGCGAAGGCAGCGTGCGAAGCTCACGATCTCACAGCTACAGCCTGAAGCAGGGATCTGCACGAGGAGCCCCGGGGTCGCCGTCCGGTCGCCTTCTTGCTAACATTCCCCCCGAACTCACGGGCTCCCGACGCTCGTGCAACACAGCCAATGGGGAGTTCTTCGTCGACATCATGTGACTGTTGCGAGCAGAAGTGCCCAAACTATTTTTTGCCTTATGAATTACAAAAAAACGTGGCCTACTAGTGCAGCCGATTAGAATTAGGATTAGCGCTGACCTAAAATTCATTAGCTTGTGAGCCCCGACATCACTTAGGTCTTAGAACTTAGTCTACTAAAGCATAAGCAAACAGGTCAAGTTTACAATAACAGATTAAGACTAAATGTACAAAATCACCTCAGAATAGTTGGGATACGATTTCCTCTTATGGACAAAAAGAGATTTTGAGAGAAATAGCAATAATTGAATGGGATTTAGTTACAACACTATATGGGTGTGAGGATTCAAGGTGAATGTAGTCCAAAACCAAGGACGTAAATGTCAAATGTTAAAATTTCTGTTGTCATCTGCCCTGTTTTAGCGCATATTTGGAGGTTATTAACTTTTTTTTTTGCCCTTTTTAAATTTTTACTCTCAGTAAATGTGTCATGCAGATATTTCATTATTCATGGAAATTGTTTTTACTGAGAATATATTTTTCAGTGTTTGTCAGCAATATTGTATTGGGAGAATTTTCGAAGTACCATGTTAAGGAGATTTCTTTTTTTAATTTATAAATATAGTTTTATTGTGACATGCTTGGAGTACACTGGTGTCTGTGTGTGTTTTTATGGGTTCAGCTTGTGGAATGTGAGGGTTCTCGTCTTCATCTGGAATCCAGATGTGTCTGGGTTTGTCTCTGTCCACATCTGCTTTTATTGTTTGTCGGCAATTGTTCGCCAAGAGCTTTAAAAGGTCATCTCTCAAGTATTTAATGGTAGTTAGTTGTTGGTATTAGTTTAGGACCATTTGATTTGGAAGCCTTTAAAAGTAGTTACTGCATGCTAACATGTAATATTTTCTGAATAACAGTAAATTACCAATGTTTAGATGAGTATATGAAACTATTCAGTTTCATTTCATGTTTAATTAACTCCCTCACAGCAGTGCTCTTTATCTAATTATCCAGTGTTAGAATGACAAACCAAATAGGCTTTATTGGCTTTTGAAAGTTGTTTTTGTTGGCTAATGGTCCTGAAATTGTCAGATTAGAATGATGCCAACAGACATGATCTAATCCTTGAAAACCAGTAACAAAACTACACACAAAAAAAGAAAATACAATCCATGCTGCACTGAATTCAGATTCACATGCAACAAGTCTGAACTTGATTTGTGTCAACCACAGTGTGTTTGTGCAGTGAGTTATCAACAGCATTAAACCGTCAGCATTCAGGAGACATTTAGGGACCGCACATTTAGTATGTAAGTGTGGCTCAGTTAATCTATTTTTACAATTTTGAGTGTTTATATATTCATTTATTGGGTCAAATGAGTTTGGAAAAATATTTTTAAAATTAAGTTTTACCTAATAATCTAAAATAAAAGAAAGTTTATTTACTCAATAGAAATATGCATGGATACATATTATTCTGCGCATTTCTATATTCTAACCAATATTAGACATATTGGTTTGAGTTGGATTTATTTTACATTATTTTATTTGCATTTTTTTCCCTCAAGAAAAATATTTCATGAAAAATAATCGTTTTACAATTTCCTGCTGTTTTTAGTGACTAAAATATCCACCTTATTTTTCCCATAAGAGTGAGCGTGGTTATTTGTCAATTTTATGGGTCCGGCTTCCGGTCTCATCTGCGTCCGGCTATTTTTAGCTGTACAAAACGGCACGTTTTGCTGCTTGATATTGCAAATTGGTGTCTTTTCCCACATTATTTTAGTGTATTATCTTAATTATGAACACAATGGTTTGGAGTGCCAAACGTTTTACCGCTTACTGCACATTATTTTTCTCGTTATTTCCCTATAGCAGCTAGTGAATCGTTTTGAAGAATAAGGTGGATAGAGGGTTTGCACTTACGTCACTATTTGGTTACCTGGATGCATGGCCAGTGTTGGGGGTCCAATGATCCAATTCATCCATATTAATAAGCAAAAATTACTGAAGACAATCTTACATTTGTTTTCCCCTTTTTTTTTTTATTGCTGAAGAGTTGACCTTTTTTCTTCTGCGCTCTACTGTACAGACGTGAATTTACTATTCTCTAAGCCTGAGGCTTTTGGTGTGAAAAGACTTTTACAATTGCCTAAAATAGACTTTTTATATTAAAAACAAACATGCAAGCCCTGCCCAGATTTAAAAAGTAACGCAAAACTAAAGTAACACATTACTTCCCATAAAAAGTAACTAAGTAACGTAATTAGTTACTTTTTTAGGGAGTAGCGTTAACTCATTATTGTAATGCATTACTTTTAAAAGTAACTTTCCCCAACACTGTGCATGGCCATATTGATGATACTCAAATGTAAACAACTGCATGAATTGCATGGTTTATGTAATACAGAATAAGTTGTTTTGCTAATTTATGCTGTCTAAACCACGGAACATTATATTAATACTAATTAAAATACTAGCCTAATATTTCACCTACCTGACCGAAAATGATAAGAACAAACATGAATGTTGTCAAAATTCTTGCTTTGGAAATCCTGGTACATTTTGGCCAACCACAAACGCCTTTTGTTCCTCAGATAGTTTTTATTTAACTATTCTCATTGATTTATTATAACTTTTGCCAGTCTATAATACTCAGAATGTTTTTCCTAATCCGACCAATTGGTACAGCCCAAAACATGACAGTAATTTACCATTTTCAGCAGCAATAATCAGCAAAATATGCGAGTTTCGTTCGGTTCAGTGGCATTGTTTACCTTCAGTGCCCCAAAATGGCGATTGATGACAGGCAGTGTTGCCAGATCAGGTTGACGATTTCCAGCCCAAAAGCTCACCAAAACCCGCCCACTTCAACAAAAACCGGCCCAAATTTTAACTGCCAAAATAAATGAGAATTTTATTGCAATGTCTAGGTTGATAAGGACCATTTTTATCTCTTTAAAAAAAGAATAATGACAAAATAAAATAAAGATAAATCAATTTCACAGGAATATGGATCAAAACAGTCCGAAAATATGCGTAAAATGTCCAGAAATCTTTTCAAAGTGGAAATTAACAAATGACTTTAACCCTTGGAAAAACGCATGCATCATTTTCAATGTCCACAGTAAAAAATATGCTAATTTCTGTGCAAAAAGTGCACAATAAAGTGATGAGAAACAAATGTAATGTAAAACCCCGTCACTCACAAGTCATCACATCTCACTAACGTAAAAGACGTAAATTGATTGACAGGTCTCTGTTAAACTAAACCAGTAAGGGTTACGTTAAGCAAAAATGAGTTGATGACTGCACTACACATTATATTACTGTGATACTTTGAGCTCGAACGCTCTAAAATAACATGACTAATGATAAAAGCGAAGAAAAAACTGCTGATTGGGCGGCTTTTAATTTTTTAAAGCAGCCCAAATTTTGTCTACCCGCCCAATGCGTTATTCTCCGGTCCAAGCCGATCAAAAGAAGCCCAATCTGGCAACACTGATGACAGGTCGTGAGCAGCGGGTGTTTTATATTTATTGCAAATGGTCAAAGCTTGCGTTTTGTTCACATATCTTTGTTTTATTCTTTTGAGAGATGGTCTAAATATTTATGAATTGGAAACATGGAAAAGTGACAGGCTTGAGCTGCAGTCCTTATGTTTTGCCAGCCGGGTCTTCGAGCCAGTCACGTGACTGAAAATTCTACGAGTAAAGCGCTTTGAGTGTTTTGGTTCGGTTGCTTAGATACGGCGTTCTAATTTATTCATGACGCCACAAGCACAACAAGTGCAGAAAGAACGCGGGTTTCTCATTTGAGTCAGAGAAAGTGGCCGAGTATCAGCTACTGTTCTTCCTACAAACCAACCACAGCGAGTCCCTCTCATGCTCTGAATATCCTTTTTCATATCCTTTATTCCTCATTTAACTGCATATTTCCATAGGCAAAGTGTATATTTCTGTTTATGACTGCATTCGTTTCCAGAAAATGTGTAAATGAATTACTATTATGGTTGTATATGTAATGTTTGCTAAAGCCACAAATAGTGAAACTCTTGTCTCGTTCGGCTGCGTCTCAGGTGGAAAAAGTGAACATGATCATGTAGTTTTTTTCGGTTTTGCTGGAGTTTGCTCTGTATATGCAAAATGACAGCTAGCACATAGCATCTTTTAAAAGAAATATCTAAATTAGCTTGTGCTTTATTCTTCACTGCAGATCAGAACAACTCAACAGCCTTTGAAGGAACATCTGGAGATATTTATGATGGATATTGAATATTTTGCAAGTGATAAAATCAACAAATCCTACTATAAGATATTCAAAGGTATGTATTTTCTCTCAATGCTTGTGTCTTGTTACTAACTGTCAAGCAGAGAAATTTACTTTTAAACAAGCACCACAGAATGGAAAACAAAAAACAGACTAAATGAAGGTAAGTCACAATACTGAGGAAAGAAAGCAACAGTGAACAATGGGAGCGCATCTGATCCAAAGGTGAGAACAAAATTGTCAAACTCTAGTACAAAACACATGCATAGAAATGTAATTTCACATGGCAGATCAGAAAATCCAGAAAAAAACACCATAAAAGGAGCATCTGAAGATGTTTCTGGTGGATTTTGGGCAACTAATGTAGAGTTGCTTCTCTATCAACAAATCCTGCTATATGGCATGCATAGATGGGCCTATATATTTTTCCTCAAAGCTTTGACCCTTAAAGGAGTATCTGTAGAAATGTCCAACTGATGAAGAGCTTCTTCTATATTAACACATCATAAAAACACCCTTAAAGGAGCATCTGAAGAAATGGGCAACTAATGAAGATCTGAAGAAATTGCCAACTGATGTTGAGTTGCTTGCTTCTGTATTAACAAATCCTACTATATTGCATCTATAGGTTGGTCTATATATTTTTCCTCAAAGCTTTGGATTAATACAAAAAAAAAACACCTCTCAAGGAGAATCTGAAGAAATGATTAACTGATGAAAAGCTGCTTTTGTATTAACAGATCATAAAAACACCCTTAAAAGATCATCTGAAGAAACGCCAACTGATGAAATCCTGCTTCTGTATTAACAAATCCTACTATGTTGCATCTATAGGTAGGCCTATATATTTTTTCCTCAAAGCTTTGAATGCATAGAAACACCTTTAAAGGAGCATCAGAAGTATCTAAGGCATCTGAAGAAATGACCAACTGATGAAGAGCTTCTTCTGTATTCACAGATCATAAAAACACCCTTAAAGGAGCATTTGAAGAAATGGGCAACTGATGAAGATCTGAAGAAATTGCCAACTTATGTAGACTTGCTTCTGTATTAACAATTCCTACTATATTGCATCTATAAGTATGTCTATATATTGTCCCTCAAAGCTTTAGGTTCATAAAAACACCCTTAAAGGAGCATCTGAAGAAATGGCCAATTGATGAAGATCTGAAGAAAATTGCCAACTGATGTTGAGTTGCTTCTGTATTAACAAATCCTACTATATTGCATAGGTAGGTCAATATATTTTCCCTCAAAGCTTTAGGTGCATAAAAACAGCCTTAAAGGAGCATCTGAAGAAATGACCAACTGACAAAGAGCTGCTTCTATATTAACAAATTGTAAAAACACCCTTAAAGGACCATCTGAAGAAACGCCAACTGATGAAGATCTGAAGAAATTGCCAGCTTTAGGTGCATAAAAACACCCTTAAAGGAGCATCTGAAGAAATGGCCAACTGACGTTGAGTTGCTTCTGTATTAACAAATCCTACTATATTACATCTATAGGTAGGTCTATATATTTTCCCTCAAAGCTTTGGATTAATACAAAAAAAAAAAACACCTCTCAAGGAAAGTCTGAAGAAATGATCAACTGACGAAGAGCTGCTTCTGTATTAACAGATCATAAAAACACCCGTAAAGGATCATCTGATGAAATTACCAACTGATGAAGATCTGAAGAAATTGCCAACTGATGAAATTCTGCTTCTGTATTAACAAATCCTACTATATTGCATCTATAAGTATGTCTATATATTGTCCCTCAAAGCTTTAGGTGAATAAAACACCCGTAAAGGAGAATCTGATGAAATCTGAAGAAATTGCCAACTGATGTGGAGTTGCTTCTGTATCAACAAATCCTACTATATTACATCTATAGGTAGGTCTATATATTGTCCCTCAAAGCTTTAGGTGCATAAAACACCCTTAAAGGAGCATCTGAAGAAACGCCAACTGATGAAGATCTGAAGAAATTGTCAACTAATGTAGAGTTGCTTCTGTATTAGCAAATCCTGTTATACTGCATCTATAGGTAGGTTAATATATTGTCCCTCAAATCTTTAGGTTCATAAAAACACCCTTAAAAGATCATCTGAAGAAACGCCAACTGATGAAGATCTGAAGAAATTGCCAACTGATGAAAATCTGCTTCTGTATTAACAAATCCTACTATGTTGCATCTATGGGTAGGCCTATATATTTTTTCCTCAAAGCTTTGAATGCATAGAAACACCTTTAAAGGAGCATCAGAAGTATCTAATGCATCTGAAGAAATGACCAACTGATGAAGAGCTTCTTCTGTATTCACAGATCATAAAAACACCCTTAAAGGAGCATTTGAAGAAATGGGCAACTGATGAAGATCTGAAGAAATTGCCAACTTATGTAGACTTGCTTCTGTATTAACAATTCCTACTATATTGCATCTATAAGTATGTCTATATATTGTCCCTCAAAGCTTTAGGTGAATAAAACACCCGTAAAGGAGAATCTGATGAAATCTGAAGAAATTGCCAACTGATGTGGAGTTGCTTCTGTATTAACAAATCCTATGTTGCATCTATGGGTAGGCCTATATATTTTTTCCTCAAAGCTTTGAATGCATAGAAACACCTTTAAAGGAGCATCAGAAGTATCTAAGGCATCTGAAGAAATGACCAACTGATGAAGAGCTTCTTCTGTATTCACAGATCATAAAAACACCCTTAAAGGAGCATTTGAAGAAATGGGCAACTGATGAAGATCTGAAGAAATTGCCAACTTATGTAGACTTGCTTCTGTATTAACAATTCCTACTATATTGCATCTATAAGTATGTCTATATATTGTCCCTCAAAGCTTTAGGTTCATAAAAACACCCTTAAAGGAGCATCTGAAGAAATGGCCAATTGATGAAGATCTGAAGAAAATTGCCAACTGATGTTGAGTTGCTTCTGTATTAACAAATCCTACTATATTGCATAGGTAGGTCAATATATTTTCCCTCAAAGCTTTAGGTGCATAAAAACAGCCTTAAAGGAGCATCTGAAGAAATGACCAACTGACAAAGAGCTGCTTCTATATTAACAAATTGTAAAAACACCCTTAAAGGACCATCTGAAGAAACGCCAACTGATGAAGATCTGAAGAAATTGCCAGCTTTAGGTGCATAAAAACACCCTTAAAGGAGCATCTGAAGAAATGGCCAACTGACGTTGAGTTGCTTCTGTATTAACAAATCCTACTATATTACATCTATAGGTAGGTCTATATATTTTCCCTCAAAGCTTTGGATTAATACAAAAAAAAAAAACCACCTCTCAAGGAAAGTCTGAAGAAATGATCAACTGACGAAGAGCTGCTTCTGTATTAACAGATCATAAAAACACCCGTAAAGGATCATCTGATGAAATTACCAACTGATGAAGATCTGAAGAAATTGCCAACTGATGAAATTCTGCTTCTGTATTAACAAATCCTACTATATTGCATCTATATGTATGTCTATATATTGTCCCTCAAAGCTTTAGGTGAATAAAACACCCGTAAAGAAGAATCTGATGAAATCTGAAGAAATTGCCAACTGATGTGGAGTTGCTTCTGTATCAACAAATCCTACTATATTACATCTATAGGTAGGTCTATATATTGTCCCTCAAAGCTTTAGGTGCATAAAACACCCTTAAAGGAGCATCTGAAGAAACGCCAACTGATGAAGATCTGAAGAAATTGTCAACTAATGTAGAGTTGCTTCTGTATTAGCAAATCCTGTTATACTGCATCTATAGGTAGGTTAATATATTGTCCCTCAAATCTTTAGGTTCATAAAAACACCCTTAAAAGATCATCTGAAGAAACGCCAACTGATGAAGATCTGAAGAAATTGCCAACTGATGAAAATCTGCTTCTGTATTAACAAATCCTACTATGTTGCATCTATGGGTAGGCCTATATATTTTTTCCTCAAAGCTTTGAATGCATAGAAACACCTTTAAAGGAGCATCAGAAGTATCTAATGCATCTGAAGAAATGACCAACTGATGAAGAGCTTCTTCTGTATTCACAGATCATAAAAACACCCTTAAAGGAGCATTTGAAGAAATGGGCAACTGATGAAGATCTGAAGAAATTGCCAACTTATGTAGACTTGCTTCTGTATTAACAATTCCTACTATATTGCATCTATAAGTATGTCTATATATTGTCCCTCAAAGCTTTAGGTGAATAAAACACCCGTAAAGGAGAATCTGATGAAATCTGAAGAAATTGCCAACTGATGTGGAGTTGCTTCTGTATTAACAAATCCTATGTTGCATCTATGGGTAGGCCTATATATTTTTTCCTCAAAGCTTTGAATGCATAGAAACACCTTTAAAGGAGCATCAGAAGTATCTAAGGCATCTGAAGAAATGACCAACTGATGAAGAGCTTCTTCTGTATTCACAGATCATAAAAACACCCTTAAAGGAGCATTTGAAGAAATGGGCAACTGATGAAGATCTGAAGAAATTGCCAACTTATGTAGACTTGCTTCTGTATTAACAATTCCTACTATATTGCATCTATAAGTATGTCTATATATTGTCCCTCAAAGCTTTAGGTGAATAAAACACCCGTAAAGGAGAATCTGATGAAATCTGAAGAAATTGCCAACTGATGTGGAGTTGCTTCTGTATTAACAAATCCTATGTTGCATCTATGGGTAGGCCTATATATTTTTTCCTCAAAGCTTTGAATGCATAGAAACACCTTTAAAGGAGCATCAGAAGTATCTAAGGCATCTGAAGAAATGACCAACTGATGAAGAGCTTCTTCTGTATTCACAGATCATAAAAACACCCTTAAAGGAGCATTTGAAGAAATGGGCAACTGATGAAGATCTGAAGAAATTGCCAACTTATGTAGACTTGCTTCTGTATTAACAATTCCTACTATATTGCATCTATAAGCATGTCTATATATTGTCCCTCAAAGCTTTAGGTTCATAAAAACACCCTTAAAGGAGCATCTGAAGAAATGGCCAATTGATGAAGATCTGAAGAAAATTGCCAACTGATGTTGAGTTGCTTCTGTATTAACAAATCCTACTATATTGCATAGGTAGGTCAATATATTTTCCCTCAAAGCTTTAGGTGCATAAAAACAGCCTTAACCCTAATACCGTATTGACATTACAGCCCTTAATCCCGTGTTTGTGGACAAATGTGGGCACAGAGGTCTCAGGTGTGATCAAAAAATTTGTGTTCAATAAATGTTATATCACTAGCTTCGATAAAATAAAATCTATCAATTTATGGTGTTTTTTTTATTTTGGGGGTATTTTTGAATTTATTTACCTCTAAAAGTACCATATTTTTTATGTAAATAATGCTTATTTTTATGTTATATTTAATATTTAATTATCTTAATTAAAAAAAATCATTCCAGTAAGTTCAGAGAGTTAAAACCTAAAGATGAAGTGACTTTGGTGACATCTGGTGTCTTATGTTAGTATAAAATTAACAAAAAAACAATAATATCAATAACCACTAGATGGCTGCAGTACTGAATTGCTGCATATAGGTTGAACTCTATGAACCACTGTTATGATGAATTTGACCTCTTAATTTTTTTTACTTTATCACAACTTAAAATTGTAATTTTAATAAATATATATCTGTGTTAGGTGAGACTATAAAAAGATGCCAAAATATGCTTAGATATATATGACCATGCTATAAAGAAAAGACAAAGTAGTAAATCATTATTTATTTATTTGAAACAAAGAACATCAAATTTCAATAACTCAAACTAATTGGTGCCAATTCCTGGGTCTTTATGTTTGTATGTGTGAGTGAGTTTTTATAAAAAAAAAAATAAAAAAAAAATATTCCAGCTCTGTTATAGGCTCATTGAATGCATTGTTTGTTTGTGTGTGTGTGTGTGTGTGTGTGTGTGTGTGTGTGTGTGTGTGTGTGTGTGAGTGTGAGTTGTTGCCATGTTGAGAAGGTTGTACAGGATCACCCCTTCATTTTTGTGTATGTAATATATGCGTTGTATTGGATCTACTGATTTTTATTTGACAAAAATAAAAAAAAATTCTCTGAATTACAGTTTTTCCCATTCATTCCTATGGGTGCCCATTTTTGTCCACGAATACGGGATTAAGGAGTTTTTTTTTTTCACCCACTTAACATTGTAGAATCGAGTCTTTTTTTTTTTTTGCGTGTTCAGGTGGCAAACTTAGGAAAAGTCACCAAGTCTTGTACCACTCAGATCAAGGGAAGTATTTTTAAAAAATTAATTAAAATTATTTTGCCCACATTTGTCCAGCTTACGGTATGAGGGTTAAAGGAGCATCTGAAGAAATGACCAACTGACAAAGAGCTGCTTCTATATTAACAAATTGTAAAAACACCCTTAAAGGACCATCTGAAGAAACGCCAACTGATGAAGATCTGAAGAAATTGCCAGCTTTAGGTGCATAAAAACACCCTTAAAGGAGCATCTGAAGAAATGGCCAACTGACGTTGAGTTGCTTCTGTATTAACAAATCCTACTATATTACATCTATAGGTAGGTCTATATATTTTCCCTCAAAGCTTTGGATTAATACAAAAAAAAAACACCTCTCAAGGAAAGTCTGAAGAAATGATCAACTGACGAAGAGCTGCTTCTGTATTAACAGATCATAAAAACACCCGTAAAGGATCATCTGATGAAATTACCAACTGATGAAGATCTGAAGAAATTGCCAACTGATGAAATTCTGCTTCTGTATTAACAAATCCTACTATATTGCATCTATAAGTATGTCTATATATTGTCCCTCAAAGCTTTAGGTGAATAAAACACCCGTAAAGGAGAATCTGATGAAATCTGAAGAAATTGCCAACTGATGTGGAGTTGCTTCTGTATCAACAAATCCTACTATATTACATCTATAGGTAGGTCTATATATTGTCCCTCAAAGCTTTAGGTGCATAAAACACCCTTAAAGGAGCATCTGAAGAAACGCCAACTGATGAAGATCTGAAGAAATTGTCAACTAATGTAGAGTTGCTTCTGTATTAGCAAATCCTGTTATACTGCATCTATAGGTAGGTTAATATATTGTCCCTCAAATCTTTAGGTTCATAAAAACACCCTTAAAAGATCATCTGAAGAAACGCCAACTGATGAAGATCTGAAGAAATTGCCAACTGATGAAAATCTGCTTCTGTATTAACAAATCCTACTATGTTGCATCTATGGGTAGGCCTATATATTTTTTCCTCAAAGCTTTGAATGCATAGAAACACCTTTAAAGGAGCATCAGAAGTATCTAATGCATCTGAAGAAATGACCAACTGATGAAGAGCTTCTTCTGTATTCACAGATCATAAAAACACCCTTAAAGGAGCATTTGAAGAAATGGGCAACTGATGAAGATCTGAAGAAATTGCCAACTTATGTAGACTTGCTTCTGTATTAACAATTCCTACTATATTGCATCTATAAGTATGTCTATATATTGTCCCTCAAAGCTTTAGGTTCATAAAAACACCCTTAAAGGAGCATCTGAAGAAATGGCCAATTGATGAAGATCTGAAGAAAATTGCCAACTGATGTTGAGTTGCTTCTGTATTAACAAATCCTACTATATTGCATAGGTAGGTCAATATATTTTCCCTCAAAGCTTTAGGTGCATAAAAACAGCCTTAAAGGAGCATCTGAAGAAATGAACAACTGACAAAGAGCTGCTTCTATATTAACAAATTGTAAAAACACCCTTAAAGGACCATCTGAAGAAACGCCAACTGATGAAGATCTGAAGAAATTGCCAGCTTTAGGTGCATAAAAACACCCTTAAAGGAGCATCTGAAGAAATGGCCAACTGACGTTGAGTTGCTTCTGTATTAACAAATCCTACTATAATACATCTATAGGTAGGTCTATATATTTTCCCTCAAAGCTTTGGATTAATACAAAAAAAAAACACCTCTCAAGGAAAGTCTGAAGAAATGATCAACTGACGAAGAGCTGCTTCTGTATTAACAGATCATAAAAACACCCTTAAAGGATCATCTGATGAAATTACCAACTGATGAAGATCTGAAGAAATTGCCAACTGATGAAATTCTGCTTCTGTATTAACAAATCCTACTATATTGCATCTATAAGTATGTCTATATATTGTCCCTCAAAGCTTTAGGTGAATAAAACACCCGTAAAGGAGAATCTGATGAAATCTGAAGAAATTGCCAACTGATGTGGAGTTGCTTCTGTATCAACAAATCCTACTATATTACATCTATAGGTAGGTCTATATATTGTCCCTCAAAGCTTTAGGTGCATAAAACACCCTTAAAGGAGCATCTGAAGAAACGCCAACTGATGAAGATCTGAAGAAATTGTCAACTAATGTAGAGTTGCTTCTGTATTAGCAAATCCTGTTATACTGCATCTATAGGTAGGTTAATATATTGTCCCTCAAATCTTTAGGTTCATAAAAACACCCTTAAAAGATCATCTGAAGAAACGCCAACTGATGAAGATCTGAAGAAATTGCCAACTGATGAAAATCTGCTTCTGTATTAACAAATCCTACTATGTTGCATCTATGGGTAGGCCTATATATTTTTTCCTCAAAGCTTTGAATGCATAGAAACACCTTTAAAGGAGCATCAGAAGTATCTAATGCATCTGAAGAAATGACCAACTGATGAAGAGCTTCTTCTGTATTCACAGATCATAAAAACACCCTTAAAGGAGCATTTGAAGAAATGGGCAACTGATGAAGATCTGAAGAAATTGCCAACTTATGTAGACTTGCTTCTGTATTAACAATTCCTACTATATTGCATCTATAAGTATGTCTATATATTGTCCCTCAAAGCTTTAGGTGAATAAAACACCCGTAAAGGAGAATCTGATGAAATCTGAAGAAATTGCCAACTGATGTGGAGTTGCTTCTGTATTAACAAATCCTATGTTGCATCTATGGGTAGGCCTATATATTTTTTCCTCAAAGCTTTGAATGCATAGAAACACCTTTAAAGGAGCATCAGAAGTATCTAAGGCATCTGAAGAAATGACCAACTGATGAAGAGCTTCTTCTGTATTCACAGATCATAAAAACACCCTTAAAGGAGCATTTGAAGAAATGGGCAACTGATGAAGATCTGAAGAAATTGCCAACTTATGTAGACTTGCTTCTGTATTAACAATTCCTACTATATTGCATCTATAAGTATGTCTATATATTGTCCCTCAAAGCTTTAGGTGAATAAAACACCCGTAAAGGAGAATCTGATGAAATCTGAAGAAATTGCCAACTGATGTGGAGTTGCTTCTGTATTAACAAATCCTATGTTGCATCTATGGGTAGGCCTATATATTTTTTCCTCAAAGCTTTGAATGCATAGAAACACCTTTAAAGGAGCATCAGAAGTATCTAAGGCATCTGAAGAAATGACCAACTGATGAAGAGCTTCTTCTGTATTCACAGATCATAAAAACACCCTTAAAGGAGCATTTGAAGAAATGGGCAACTGATGAAGATCTGAAGAAATTGCCAACTTATGTAGACTTGCTTCTGTATTAACAATTCCTACTATATTGCATCTATAAGCATGTCTATATATTGTCCCTCAAAGCTTTAGGTTCATAAAAACACCCTTAAAGGAGCATCTGAAGAAATGGCCAATTGATGAAGATCTGAAGAAAATTGCCAACTGATGTTGAGTTGCTTCTGTATTAACAAATCCTACTATATTGCATAGGTAGGTCAATATATTTTCCCTCAAAGCTTTAGGTGCATAAAAACAGCCTTAAAGGAGCATCTGAAGAAATGACCAACTGACAAAGAGCTGCTTCTATATTAACAAATTGTAAAAACACCCTTAAAGGACCATCTGAAGAAACGCCAACTGATGAAGATCTGAAGAAATTGCCAGCTTTAGGTGCATAAAAACACCCTTAAAGGAGCATCTGAAGAAATGGCCAACTGACGTTGAGTTGCTTCTGTATTAACAAATCCTACTATATTACATCTATAGGTAGGTCTATATATTTTCCCTCAAAGCTTTGGATTAATACAAAAAAAAAACACCTCTCAAGGAAAGTCTGAAGAAATGATCAACTGACGAAGAGCTGCTTCTGTATTAACAGATCATAAAAACACCCGTAAAGGATCATCTGATGAAATTACCAACTGATGAAGATCTGAAGAAATTGCCAACTGATGAAATTCTGCTTCTGTATTAACAAATCCTACTATATTGCATCTATAAGTATGTCTATATATTGTCCCTCAAAGCTTTAGGTGAATAAAACACCCGTAAAGGAGAATCTGATGAAATCTGAAGAAATTGCCAACTGATGTGGAGTTGCTTCTGTATCAACAAATCCTACTATATTACATCTATAGGTAGGTCTATATATTGTCCCTCAAAGCTTTAGGTGCATAAAACACCCTTAAAGGAGCATCTGAAGAAACGCCAACTGATGAAGATCTGAAGAAATTGTCAACTAATGTAGAGTTGCTTCTGTATTAGCAAATCCTGTTATACTGCATCTATAGGTAGGTTAATATATTGTCCCTCAAATCTTTAGGTTCATAAAAACACCCTTAAAAGATCATCTGAAGAAACGCCAACTGATGAAGATCTGAAGAAATTGCCAACTGATGAAAATCTGCTTCTGTATTAACAAATCCTACTATGTTGCATCTATGGGTAGGCCTATATATTTTTTCCTCAAAGCTTTGAATGCATAGAAACACCTTTAAAGGAGCATCAGAAGTATCTAATGCATCTGAAGAAATGACCAACTGATGAAGAGCTTCTTCTGTATTCACAGATCATAAAAACACCCTTAAAGGAGCATTTGAAGAAATGGGCAACTGATGAAGATCTGAAGAAATTGCCAACTTATGTAGACTTGCTTCTGTATTAACAATTCCTACTATATTGCATCTATAAGTATGTCTATATATTGTCCCTCAAAGCTTTAGGTTCATAAAAACACCCTTAAAGGAGCATCTGAAGAAATGGCCAATTGATGAAGATCTGAAGAAAATTGCCAACTGATGTTGAGTTGCTTCTGTATTAACAAATCCTACTATATTGCATAGGTAGGTCAATATATTTTCCCTCAAAGCTTTAGGTGCATAAAAACAGCCTTAAAGGAGCATCTGAAGAAATGAACAACTGACAAAGAGCTGCTTCTATATTAACAAATTGTAAAAACACCCTTAAAGGACCATCTGAAGAAACGCCAACTGATGAAGATCTGAAGAAATTGCCAGCTTTAGGTGCATAAAAACACCCTTAAAGGAGCATCTGAAGAAATGGCCAACTGACGTTGAGTTGCTTCTGTATTAACAAATCCTACTATAATACATCTATAGGTAGGTCTATATATTTTCCCTCAAAGCTTTGGATTAATACAAAAAAAAAACACCTCTCAAGGAAAGTCTGAAGAAATGATCAACTGACGAAGAGCTGCTTCTGTATTAACAGATCATAAAAACACCCTTAAAGGATCATCTGATGAAATTACCAACTGATGAAGATCTGAAGAAATTGCCAACTGATGAAATTCTGCTTCTGTATTAACAAATCCTACTATATTGCATCTATAAGTATGTCTATATATTGTCCCTCAAAGCTTTAGGTGAATAAAACACCCGTAAAGGAGAATCTGATGAAATCTGAAGAAATTGCCAACTGATGTGGAGTTGCTTCTGTATCAACAAATCCTACTATATTACATCTATAGGTAGGTCTATATATTGTCCCTCAAAGCTTTAGGTGCATAAAACACCCTTAAAGGAGCATCTGAAGAAACGCCAACTGATGAAGATCTGAAGAAATTGTCAACTAATGTAGAGTTGCTTCTGTATTAGCAAATCCTGTTATACTGCATCTATAGGTAGGTTAATATATTGTCCCTCAAATCTTTAGGTTCATAAAAACACCCTTAAAAGATCATCTGAAGAAACGCCAACTGATGAAGATCTGAAGAAATTGCCAACTGATGAAAATCTGCTTCTGTATTAACAAATCCTACTATGTTGCATCTATGGGTAGGCCTATATATTTTTTCCTCAAAGCTTTGAATGCATAGAAACACCTTTAAAGGAGCATCAGAAGTATCTAATGCATCTGAAGAAATGACCAACTGATGAAGAGCTTCTTCTGTATTCACAGATCATAAAAACACCCTTAAAGGAGCATTTGAAGAAATGGGCAACTGATGAAGATCTGAAGAAATTGCCAACTTATGTAGACTTGCTTCTGTATTAACAATTCCTACTATATTGCATCTATAAGTATGTCTATATATTGTCCCTCAAAGCTTTAGGTTCATAAAAACACCCTTAAAGGAGCATCTGAAGAAATGGCCAATTGATGAAGATCTGAAGAAAATTGCCAACTGATGTTGAGTTGCTTCTGTATTAACAAATCCTACTATATTGCATAGGTAGGTCAATATATTTTCCCTCAAAGCTTTAGGTGCATAAAAACAGCCTTAAAGGAGCATCTGAAGAAATGAACAACTGACAAAGAGCTGCTTCTATATTAACAAATTGTAAAAACACCCTTAAAGGACCATCTGAAGAAACGCCAACTGATGAAGATCTGAAGAAATTGCCAGCTTTAGGTGCATAAAAACACCCTTAAAGGAGCATCTGAAGAAATGGCCAACTGACGTTGAGTTGCTTCTGTATTAACAAATCCTACTATAATACATCTATAGGTAGGTCTATATATTTTCCCTCAAAGCTTTGGATTAATACAAAAAAAAAACACCTCTCAAGGAAAGTCTGAAGAAATGATCAACTGACGAAGAGCTGCTTCTGTATTAACAGATCATAAAAACACCCTTAAAGGATCATCTGATGAAATTACCAACTGATGAAGATCTGAAGAAATTGCCAACTGATGAAATTCTGCTTCTGTATTAACAAATCCTACTATATTGCATCTATAAGTATGTCTATATATTGTCCCTCAAAGCTTTAGGTGAATAAAACACCCGTAAAGGAGAATCTGATGAAATCTGAAGAAATTGCCAACTGATGTGGAGTTGCTTCTGTATTAACAAATCCTATGTTGCATCTATGGGTAGGCCTATATATTTTTTCCTCAAAGCTTTGAATGCATAGAAACACCTTTAAAGGAGCATCAGAAGTATCTAAGGCATCTGAAGAAATGACCAACTGATGAAGAGCTTCTTCTGTATTCACAGATCATAAAAACGCCCTTAAAGGAGCATTTGAAGAAATGGGCAACTGATGAAGATCTGAAGAAATTGCCAACTTATGTAGACTTGCTTCTGTATTAACAATTCCTACTATATTGCATCTATAAGTATGTCTATATATTGTCCCTCAAAGCTTTAGGTTCATAAAAACACCCTTAAAGGAGCATCTGAAGAAATGGCCAATTGATGAAGATCTGAAGAAAATTGCCAACTGATGTTGAGTTGCTTCTGTATTAACAAATCCTACTATATTGCATAGGTAGGTCAATATATTTTCCCTCAAAGCTTTGGATTAATACAAAAAAAAAACACCTCTCAAGGAAAGTCTGAAGAAATGATCAACTGACGAAGAGCTGCTTCTGTATTAACAGATCATAAAAACACCCTTAAAGGATCATCTGATGAAATTACCAACTGATGAAGATCTGAAGAAATTGCCAACTGATGAAATTCTGCTTCTGTATTAACAAATCCTACTATATTGCATCTATAAGTATGTCTATATATTGTCCCTCAAAGCTTTAGGTGAATAAAACACCCGTAAAGGAGAATCTGATGAAATCTGAAGAAATTGCCAACTGATGTGGAGTTGCTTCTGTATCAACAAATCCTACTATATTACATCTATAGGTAGGTCTATATATTGTCCCTCAAAGCTTTAGGTGCATAAAACACCCTTAAAGGAGCATCTGAAGAAACGCCAACTGATGAAGATCTGAAGAAATTGTCAACTAATGTAGAGTTGCTTCTGTATTAGCAAATCCTGTTATACTGCATCTATAGGTAGGTTAATATATTGTCCCTCAAATCTTTAGGTTCATAAAAACACCCTTAAAAGATCATCTGAAGAAACGCCAACTGATGAAGATCTGAAGAAATTGCCAACTGATGAAAATCTGCTTCTGTATTAACAAATCCTACTATGTTGCATCTATGGGTAGGCCTATATATTTTTTCCTCAAAGCTTTGAATGCATAGAAACACCTTTAAAGGAGCATCAGAAGTATCTAATGCATCTGAAGAAATGACCAACTGATGAAGAGCTTCTTCTGTATTCACAGATCATAAAAACACCCTTAAAGGAGCATTTGAAGAAATGGGCAACTGATGAAGATCTGAAGAAATTGCCAACTTATGTAGACTTGCTTCTGTATTAACAATTCCTACTATATTGCATCTATAAGTATGTCTATATATTGTCCCTCAAAGCTTTAGGTTCATAAAAACACCCTTAAAGGAGCATCTGAAGAAATGGCCAATTGATGAAGATCTGAAGAAAATTGCCAACTGATGTTGAGTTGCTTCTGTATTAACAAATCCTACTATATTGCATAGGTAGGTCAATATATTTTCCCTCAAAGCTTTAGGTGCATAAAAACAGCCTTAAAGGAGCATCTGAAGAAATGAACAACTGACAAAGAGCTGCTTCTATATTAACAAATTGTAAAAACACCCTTAAAGGACCATCTGAAGAAACGCCAACTGATGAAGATCTGAAGAAATTGCCAGCTTTAGGTGCATAAAAACACCCTTAAAGGAGCATCTGAAGAAATGGCCAACTGACGTTGAGTTGCTTCTGTATTAACAAATCCTACTATAATACATCTATAGGTAGGTCTATATATTTTCCCTCAAAGCTTTGGATTAATACAAAAAAAAAACACCTCTCAAGGAAAGTCTGAAGAAATTATCAACTGACGAAGAGCTGCTTCTGTATTAACAGATCATAAAAACACCCTTAAAGGATCATCTGATGAAATTACCAACTGATGAAGATCTGAAGAAATTGCCAACTGATGAAATTCTGCTTCTGTATTAACAAATCCTACTATATTGCATCTATAAGTATGTCTATATATTGTCCCTCAAAGCTTTAGGTGAATAAAACACCCGTAAAGGAGAATCTGATGAAATCTGAAGAAATTGCCAACTGATGTGGAGTTGCTTCTGTATTAACAAATCCTATGTTGCATCTATGGGTAGGCCTATATATTTTTTCCTCAAAGCTTTGAATGCATAGAAACACCTTTAAAGGAGCATCAGAAGTATCTAAGGCATCTGAAGAAATGACCAACTGATGAAGAGCTTCTTCTGTATTCACAGATCATAAAAACGCCCTTAAAGGAGCATTTGAAGAAATGGGCAACTGATGAAGATCTGAAGAAATTGCCAACTTATGTAGACTTGCTTCTGTATTAACAATTCCTACTATATTGCATCTATAAGTATGTCTATATATTGTCCCTCAAAGCTTTAGGTTCATAAAAACACCCTTAAAGGAGCATCTGAAGAAATGGCCAATTGATGAAGATCTGAAGAAAATTGCCAACTGATGTTGAGTTGCTTCTGTATTAACAAATCCTACTATATTGCATAGGTAGGTCAATATATTTTCCCTCAAAGCTTTGGATTAATACAAAAAAAACACCTCTCAAGGAAAATCTGAAGAAATGATCAACTGACGAAGAGCTGCTTCTGTATTAACAGATCATAAAAACACCCTTAAAGGATCATCTGATGAAATTACCAACTAATGAAGATCTGAAGAAATTGCCAACTGATGAAATTCTGCTTCTGTATTAACAAATCCTACTATATTGCATCTATAAGTATGTCTATATATTGTCCCTCAAAGCTTTAGGTGAATAAAACACCCGTAAAGGAGAATCTGATGAAATCTGAAGAAATTGCCAACTGATGTGGAGTTGCTTCTGTATCAACAAATCCTACTATATTACATCTATAGGTAGGTCTATATATTGTCCCTCAAAGCTTTAGGTGCATAAAACACCCTTAAAGGAGCATCTGAAGAAACGCCAACTGATGAAGATCTGAAGAAATTGTCAACTAATGTAGAGTTGCTTCTGTATTAGCAAATCCTGTTATACTGCATCTATAGGTAGGTTAATATATTGTCCCTCAAATCTTTAGGTTCATAAAAACACCCTTAAAAGATCATCTGAAGAAACGCCAACTGATGAAGATCTGAAGAAATTGCCAACTGATGAAAATCTGCTTCTGTATTAACAAATCCTACTATGTTGCATCTATGGGTAGGCCTATATATTTTTTCCTCAAAGCTTTGAATGCATAGAAACACCTTTAAAGGAGCATCAGAAGTATCTAATGCATCTGAAGAAATGACCAACTGATGAAGAGCTTCTTCTGTATTCACAGATCATAAAAACACCCTTAAAGAAGCATTTGAAGAAATGGGCAACTGATGAAGATCTGAAGAAATTGCCAACTTATGTAGACTTGCTTCTGTATTAACATTTCCTACTATATTGCATCTATAAGTATGTCTATATATTGTCCCTCAAAGCTTTAGGTTCATAAAAACACCCTTAAAGGAGCATCTGAAGAAATGGCCAATTGATGAAGATCTGAAGAAAATTGCCAACTGATGTTGAGTTGCTTCTGTATTAACAAATCCTACTATATTGCATAGGTAGGTCAATATATTTTCCCTCAAAGCTTTAGGTGCATAAAAACAGCCTTAAAGGAGCATCTGAAGAAATGAACAACTGACAAAGAGCTGCTTCTATATTAACAAATTGTAAAAACACCCTTAAAGGACCATCTGAAGAAACGCCAACTGATGAAGATCTGAAGAAATTGCCAGCTTTAGGTGCATAAAAACACCCTTAAAGGAGCATCTGAAGAAATGGCCAACTGACGTTGAGTTGCTTCTGTATTAACAAATCCTACTATAATACATCTATAGGTCTATATATTTTCCCTCAAAGCTTTGGATTAATACAAAAAAAAACACCTCTCAAGGAAAGTCTGAAGAAATGATCAACTGACGAAGAGCTGCTTCTGTATTAACAGATCATAAAAACACCCTTAAAGGATCATCTGATGAAATTACCAACTGATGAAGATCTGAAGAAATTGCCAACTGATGAAATTCTGCTTCTGTATTAACAAATCCTACTATATTGCATCTATAAGTATGTCTATATATTGTCCCTCAAAGCTTTAGGTGAATAAAACACCCGTAAAGGAGAATCTGATGAAATCTGAAGAAATTGCCAACTGATGTGGAGTTGCTTCTGTATTAACAAATCCTATGTTGCATCTATGGGTAGGCCTATATATTTTTTCCTCAAAGCTTTGAATGCATAGAAACACCTTTAAAGGAGCATCAGAAGTATCTAAGGCATCTGAAGAAATGACCAACTGATGAAGAGCTTCTTCTGTATTCACAGATCATAAAAACACCCTTAAAGGAGCATTTGAAGAAATGGGCAACTGATGAAGATCTGAAGAAATTGCCAACTTATGTAGACTTGCTTCTGTATTAACAATTCCTACTATATTGCATCTATAAGTATGTCTATATATTGTCCCTCAAAGCTTTAGGTTCATAAAAACACCCTTAAAGGAGCATCTGAAGAAATGGCCAATTGATGAAGATCTGAAGAAAATTGCCAACTGATGTTGAGTTGCTTCTGTATTAACAAATCCTACTATATTGCATAGGTAGGTCAATATATTTTCCCTCAAAGCTTTAGGTGCATAAAAACAGCCTTAAAGGAGCATCTGAAGAAATGAACAACTGACAAAGAGCTGCTTCTATATTAACAAATTGTAAAAACACCCTTAAAGGACCATCTGAAGAAACGCCAACTGATGAAGATCTGAAGAAATTGCCAGCTTTAGGTGCATAAAAACACCCTTAAAGGAGCATCTGAAGAAATGGCCAACTGACGTTGAGTTGCTTCTGTATTAACAAATCCTACTATATTACATCTATAGGTAGGTCTATATATTTTCCCTCAAAGCTTTGGATTAATACAAAAAAAAAAACACCTCTCAAGGAAAGTCTGAAGAAATGATCAACTGACGAAGAGCTGCTTCTGTATTAACAGATCATAAAAACACCCGTAAAGGATCATCTGATGAAATTACCAACTGATGAAGATCTGAAGAAATTGCCAACTGATGAAATTCTGCTTCTGTATTAACAAATCCTACTATATTGCATCTATAAGTATGTCTATATATTGTCCCTCAAAGCTTTAGGTGAATAAAACACCCGTAAAGGAGAATCTGATGAAATCTGAAGAAATTGCCAACTGATGTGGAGTTGCTTCTGTATCAACAAATCCTACTATATTACATCTATAGGTAGGTCTATATATTGTCCCTCAAAGCTTTAGGTGCATAAAACACCCTTAAAGGAGCATCTGAAGAAACGCCAACTGATGAAGATCTGAAGAAATTGTCAACTAATGTAGAGTTGCTTCTGTATTAGCAAATCCTGTTATACTGCATCTATAGGTAGGTTAATATATTGTCCCTCAAATCTTTAGGTTCATAAAAACACCCTTAAAAGATCATCTGAAGAAACGCCAACTGATGAAGATCTGAAGAAATTGCCAACTGATGAAAATCTGCTTCTGTATTAACAAATCCTACTATGTTGCATCTATGGGTAGGCCTATATATTTTTTCCTCAAAGCTTTGAATGCATAGAAACACCTTTAAAGGAGCATCAGAAGTATCTAATGCATCTGAAGAAATGACCAACTGATGAAGAGCTTCTTCTGTATTCACAGATCATAAAAACACCCTTAAAGGAGCATTTGAAGAAATGGGCAACTGATGAAGATCTGAAGAAATTGCCAACTTATGTAGACTTGCTTCTGTATTAACAATTCCTACTATATTGCATCTATAAGTATGTCTATATATTGTCCCTCAAAGCTTTAGGTTCATAAAAACACCCTTAAAGGAGCATCTGAAGAAATGGCCAATTGATGAAGATCTGAAGAAAATTGCCAACTGATGTTGAGTTGCTTCTGTATTAACAAATCCTACTATATTGCATAGGTAGGTCAATATATTTTCCCTCAAAGCTTTAGGTGCATAAAAACAGCCTTAAAGGAGCATCTGAAGAAATGAACAACTGACAAAGAGCTGCTTCTATATTAACAAATTGTAAAAACACCCTTAAAGGACCATCTGAAGAAACGCCAACTGATGAAGATCTGAAGAAATTGCCAGCTTTAGGTGCATAAAAACACCCTTAAAGGAGCATCTGAAGAAATGGCCAACTGACGTTGAGTTGCTTCTGTATTAACAAATCCTACTATAATACATCTATAGGTAGGTCTAAATATTTTCCCTCAAAGCTTTGGATTAATACAAAAAAAAAACACCTCTCAAGGAAAGTCTGAAGAAATGATCAACTGACGAAGAGCTGCTTCTGTATTAACAGATCATAAAAACACCCTTAAAGGATCATCTGATGAAATTACCAACTGATGAAGATCTGAAGAAATTGCCAACTGATGAAATTCTGCTTCTGTATTAACAAATCCTACTATATTGCATCTATAAGTATGTCTATATATTGTCCCTCAAAGCTTTAGGTGAATAAAACACCCGTAAAGGAGAATCTGATGAAATCTGAAGAAATTGCCAACTGATGTGGAGTTGCTTCTGTATTAACAAATCCTATGTTGCATCTATGGGTAGGCCTATATATTTTTTCCTCAAAGCTTTGAATGCATAGAAACACCTTTAAAGGAGCATCAGAAGTATCTAAGGCATCTGAAGAAATGACCAACTGATGAAGAGCTTCTTCTGTATTCACAGATCATAAAAACACCCTTAAAGGAGCATTTGAAGAAATGGGCAACTGATGAAGATCTGAAGAAATTGCCAACTTATGTAGACTTGCTTCTGTATTAACAATTCCTACTATATTGCATCTATAAGTATGTCTATATATTGTCCCTCAAAGCTTTAGGTTCATAAAAACACCCTTAAAGGAGCATCTGAAGAAATGGCCAATTGATGAAGATCTGAAGAAAATTGCCAACTGATGTTGAGTTGCTTCTGTATTAACAAATCCTACTATATTGCATAGGTAGGTCAATATATTTTCCCTCAAAGCTTTAGGTGCATAAAAACAGCCTTAAAGGAGCATCTGAAGAAATGAACAACTGACAAAGAGCTGCTTCTATATTAACAAATTGTAAAAACACCCTTAAAGGACCATCTGAAGAAACGCCAACTGATGAAGATCTGAAGAAATTGCCAGCTTTAGGTGCATAAAAACACCCTTAAAGGAGCATCTGAAGAAATGGCCAACTGACGTTGAGTTGCTTCTGTATTAACAAATCCTACTATATTACATCTATAGGTAGGTCTATATATTTTCCCTCAAAGCTTTGGATTAATACAAAAAAAAAAAACACCTCTCAAGGAAAGTCTGAAGAAATGATCAACTGACGAAGAGCTGCTTCTGTATTAACAGATCATAAAAACACCCGTAAAGGATCATCTGATGAAATTACCAACTGATGAAGATCTGAAGAAATTGCCAACTGATGAAATTCTGCTTCTGTATTAACAAATCCTACTATATTGCATCTATAAGTATGTCTATATATTGTCCCTCAAAGCTTTAGGTGAATAAAACACCCGTAAAGGAGAATCTGATGAAATCTGAAGAAATTGCCAACTGATGTGGAGTTGCTTCTGTATTAACAAATCCTATGTTGCATCTATGGGTAGGCCTATATATTTTTTCCTCAAAGCTTTGAATGCATAGAAACACCTTTAAAGGAGCATCAGAAGTATCTAAGGCATCTGAAGAAATGACCAACTGATGAAGAGCTTCTTCTGTATTCACAGATCATAAAAACACCCTTAAAGGAGCATTTGAAGAAATGGGCAACTGATGAAGATCTGAAGAAATTGCCAACTTATGTAGACTTGCTTCTGTATTAACAATTCCTACTATATTGCATCTATAAGTATGTCTATATATTGTCCCTCAAAGCTTTAGGTTCATAAAAACACCCTTAAAGGAGCATCTGAAGAAATGGCCAATTGATGAAGATCTGAAGAAAATTGCCAACTGATGTTGAGTTGCTTCTGTATTAACAAATCCTACTATATTGCATAGGTAGGTCAATATATTTTCCCTCAAAGCTTTAGGTGCATAAAAACAGCCTTAAAGGAGCATCTGAAGAAATGACCAACTGACAAAGAGCTGCTTCTATATTAACAAATTGTAAAAACACCCTTAAAGGACCATCTGAAGAAACGCCAACTGATGAAGATCTGAAGAAATTGCCAGCTTTAGGTGCATAAAAACACCCTTAAAGGAGCATCTGAAGAAATGGCCAACTGACGTTGAGTTGCTTCTGTATTAACAAATCCTACTATATTACATCTATAGGTAGGTCTATATATTTTCCCTCAAAGCTTTGGATTAATACAAAAAAAAAAACCACCTCTCAAGGAAAGTCTGAAGAAATGATCAACTGACGAAGAGCTGCTTCTGTATTAACAGATCATAAAAACACCCGTAAAGGATCATCTGATGAAATTACCAACTGATGAAGATCTGAAGAAATTGCCAACTGATGAAATTCTGCTTCTGTATTAACAAATCCTACTATATTGCATCTATATGTATGTCTATATATTGTCCCTCAAAGCTTTAGGTGAATAAAACACCCGTAAAGGAGAATCTGATGAAATCTGAAGAAATTGCCAACTGATGTGGAGTTGCTTCTGTATCAACAAATCCTACTATATTACATCTATAGGTAGGTCTATATATTGTCCCTCAAAGCTTTAGGTGCATAAAACACCCTTAAAGGAGCATCTGAAGAAACGCCAACTGATGAAGATCTGAAGAAATTGTCAACTAATGTAGAGTTGCTTCTGTATTAGCAAATCCTGTTATACTGCATCTATAGGTAGGTTAATATATTGTCCCTCAAATCTTTAGGTTCATAAAAACACCCTTAAAAGATCATCTGAAGAAACGCCAACTGATGAAGATCTGAAGAAATTGCCAACTGATGAAAATCTGCTTCTGTATTAACAAATCCTACTATGTTGCATCTATGGGTAGGCCTATATATTTTTTCCTCAAAGCTTTGAATGCATAGAAACACCTTTAAAGGAGCATCAGAAGTATCTAATGCATCTGAAGAAATGACCAACTGATGAAGAGCTTCTTCTGTATTCACAGATCATAAAAACACCCTTAAAGGAGCATTTGAAGAAATGGGCAACTGATGAAGATCTGAAGAAATTGCCAACTTATGTAGACTTGCTTCTGTATTAACAATTCCTACTATATTGCATCTATAAGTATGTCTATATATTGTCCCTCAAAGCTTTAGGTGAATAAAACACCCGTAAAGGAGAATCTGATGAAATCTGAAGAAATTGCCAACTGATGTGGAGTTGCTTCTGTATTAACAAATCCTATGTTGCATCTATGGGTAGGCCTATATATTTTTTCCTCAAAGCTTTGAATGCATAGAAACACCTTTAAAGGAGCATCAGAAGTATCTAAGGCATCTGAAGAAATGACCAACTGATGAAGAGCTTCTTCTGTATTCACAGATCATAAAAACACCCTTAAAGGAGCATTTGAAGAAATGGGCAACTGATGAAGATCTGAAGAAATTGCCAACTTATGTAGACTTGCTTCTGTATTAACAATTCCTACTATATTGCATCTATAAGTATGTCTATATATTGTCCCTCAAAGCTTTAGGTGAATAAAACACCCGTAAAGGAGAATCTGATGAAATCTGAAGAAATTGCCAACTGATGTGGAGTTGCTTCTGTATTAACAAATCCTATGTTGCATCTATGGGTAGGCCTATATATTTTTTCCTCAAAGCTTTGAATGCATAGAAACACCTTTAAAGGAGCATCAGAAGTATCTAAGGCATCTGAAGAAATGACCAACTGATGAAGAGCTTCTTCTGTATTCACAGATCATAAAAACACCCTTAAAGGAGCATTTGAAGAAATGGGCAACTGATGAAGATCTGAAGAAATTGCCAACTTATGTAGACTTGCTTCTGTATTAACAATTCCTACTATATTGCATCTATAAGTATGTCTATATATTGTCCCTCAAAGCTTTAGGTTCATAAAAACACCCTTAAAGGAGCATCTGAAGAAATGGCCAATTGATGAAGATCTGAAGAAAATTGCCAACTGATGTTGAGTTGCTTCTGTATTAACAAATCCTACTATATTGCATAGGTAGGTCAATATATTTTCCCTCAAAGCTTTGGATTAATACAAAAAAAACACCTCTCAAGGAAAATCTGAAGAAATGATCAACTGACGAAGAGCTGCTTCTGTATTAACAGATCATAAAAACACCCTTAAAGGATCATCTGATGAAATTACCAACTAATGAAGATCTGAAGAAATTGCCAACTGATGAAATTCTGCTTCTGTATTAACAAATCCTACTATATTGCATCTATAAGTATGTCTATATATTGTCCCTCAAAGCTTTAGGTGAATAAAACACCCGTAAAGCAGAATCTGATGAAATCTGAAGAAATTGCCAACTGATGTGGAGTTGCTTCTGTACCAACAAATCCTACTATATTACATCTATAGGTAGGTCTATATATTGTCCCTCAAAGCTTTAGGTGCATAAAACACCCTTAAAGGAGCATCTGAAGAAATGGCCAACTGATGAAGATCTGAAGAAATTGCCAACTGATGAAAATCTGCTTCTGTATTAACAAATCTTACAATGTTGCATCTATGGGTAGGCCTATATATTTTTCCTCAAAGCTTTAGGTGCATAAAAACACCCTTAAAGGAGCATCTGAAGAAATGGCCAACTGAAGAAGAGTTGCTTCTGTATTAACAAATCCTACTATATTACATTTGTAGGTAGGTCTATATATTTTTCCTCAGAGCTTTGGATTAATACAAAAAAAACACCTCTCAAGGAGAATCTGAAGAAATGATCAACTGACGAAGAGCTGCTTCTGTATTAACAGATCATAAAAACACCCTTAAAGGAGCATCTGAAGAAATTGCCAACTGATGAAATTCTGCTTCTGTATTAACAAATCCTACTATATTGCATATATATGTATGTCTATATATTGTCCCTCAAAGCTTTAGGTGAATAAAACACCCTTAAAGCAGAATCTGATGAAATCTGAAGAAATTGCCAACTGATGTAGAGTTGCTTCTACTATATTGCATCTTTAGGTAGGCCTGTGTATTTTTCCCCCAAAGCGTTAGATGTCAGCTTTCTATCACGAGTTCACTTTAAAACAAACACCCTACACACCTAAAAATTTCTTGCCAATACATTTATAGAAATCTGGAAATGTGACAAGCACAGATGAGACCAAATGAAACATGGACAGACAGAAACAGTGAGGACACAGGGAGTGCAGATGACTGGAATGGAAACACTGAATCATTTTAACATTTGATCCAAAGGTGAGGAAAAATAATATACAGACAAATGACATTGAGATCAAACTCCAGTACAGAACTCATGGTCATGTACTTCACCTGGGATGAAATAGCAGCCAAACAAGTCAGTGTACTGTTTTGTAGTGAGAAAGAAATCATGGACAAATGAATATTCCTGTTGCTCTGCTTTTCAGATTACATTTTTGTAATCTAAGATAGTGATTTTCATTTGTGGGCCCGGGGTCCACTTGTGGGCCTCAGCAAACTTCCAAGGGCCCAAAGGATACAAGTATTTTAATATATTAAAATAATCAAACGCTAATTTAAATGAAACTGAAATCATATTTCTTTATATTGTCCCTCAATAACTGTTGTTTATATTGAAGAACGCACCTCGATAAAACTAATACCAATATAGAACGTAACTTATGAAATCACCAACTGATTAAACATTTTAAATAAATTGAGGTTGTCCTTGCTTCAAATCTAAAAGTTTGTGAACCCAAATTGTGTTGGATATAAGAGCTGTTGGTGTTTGACCACAAGGTGGCAGTGTGACACATCAAATGAAACAGCCAAATATTGTATCAGATCAGCTCTGGCCTGCTGCTGACCTTACTGTACAGCTCTATCCACTATTTATTCTGTTTTGCATCACAGTCAGGTTTAGCTGTCTACATATTTGAGCCTGTTTGCTGTGCATTATATGTTTTGCCCCCCACAATTAAAACAATTAACCAATTAATATCATCTTACTAAGACATTATTATGTAAGTAATCTGTTACATTGTTATAAAGATCTTATTGATTTACATTACAAGTAGTGCTGTCAAACGATTAATTGCGATTAATTACATCCAAAATATTTTTTGTTTACACAATATACGTGTGTACTGTTTATGTAGTATATATAAATATACACACGTGCATATATACAGTATGTTTAAGAATAATGTTTATATATTAAAAATATTTATATATAATATTAATTATATGTAATGTAATTATGTAAATGTTTGCAAAATATATACTGTATGTGTGTGTGTGTATATATACACATACTAAATATTAACTGTATACACATATTATGTCAACAAAAAGGTATATTTTTTATGGATGTGATGCTCACGATTTATTGCTTGACAGCACTAATTACAAGCTATCAGAAATTCATATTATTTTTTGGCTGTATAAATATCAGCAACTGCACCAAATGCCTCTGAATAAAACCGATGTTTTTCCTTTGAGTATGAGCATTATTTTCTCACTATATCATACTGATTAAATGTGCTATTCAGCAAAGAACACATGCAACCTTTTTTTTTCAGGTTTTGAAGGTTAAATAAACTATTCCATTAAACAAAAACAAACAAAAATCATACTTGCTTTTAATGTTATTTAATCTGCCAGGTTTTACAGGGTACAGTATAACAAATCAGTAAACTGCAAAAATAAAAATGGTTTTCCTAAGAAAGTTGAAATTGTTTTGTCTAAAACTTTTTTCCAACATCCCATGTGACTGAACAGCCAGACAAAACAACTACAAAAGCCTATAACAAGCAGTATGAAACAATTTCCTGAACTCAGTGTTCCAGAGTGCTTTATTTACAGAAACACAAGCAAACTTCGCTCTGGGCTGGTGAATTTAGAAGATTTTGAAACTATTATTTATTCACAAACCTGTCAGCTCAGCTTTATGAACACAAGGGTTATGCAGGATGGAAATATACACACAAATTCCATTTCCATTTCATTATTAACTGTTTAACCTTAGATATTAAAGCAATAGTTTTAAATGTAAATTATGTATTTATTCCCATTATGTCCTTCCAAACTATTTTGGCTTTAAATTACAAAACAAATTTCTGTAGAATCAACATGCAGCATTTTAGAGTAAACTATGCCTTTAAAGGATTAGTTCACTTCCAGAACAAAAATGTACAGATAATATACTCACCCCCTTGTCCTCCAAGATGTTCAATTCTGTCTTTCTTCAGTCGTAAAGAAATTATGTTTTTTGGAGAAAAACATTTCAGGATTTCTCTCCATATAATGGATATGTATGGTGCCCCCGAGTTTGAACTTCCAAAATGCAGTTTCAAAGGGCTCTAAATGAACCCAGCCAAGGAAGAAGGGTCTTATTTAGTGAAACCATCGCTTATTTTCAAGACAAATTGGCAATTTATATACTTTTTAACCTCAAATGCTCATCTTGTCTTGTCTCTTTGATGCAATGCAGTCTGTGTGGTCCGGGTCAATACAGTTACGGTGTGTTGAGAAACTCCCATCTCGTTTTCTTCCCCAATTTCAAAATCGTCCTACATCACTGCAGAAGTATTAACCCAGTGTTTACAAAGTGAACATATAAAGACAATCAAATGCCCTTTACAAAAAACCTAAAACAGCATTGTAGGACAATTTAGAAGTTAAAGACGAAAGTTTTAGATAAGACCCTTCTTCCTCGGCTGGGATTGATTAGAGCCCTTTAAAGCTGCATTTAAACTGCATTTTGGAAGTTCAAACTCGGGGGCACCATAGAAGTCCACTATATGGAGAGAAATCCTGAAATGTTTTCCTCAAAAAACAAGATGGGAGTTTTTGGACATACCCTAACTGCACTGACCCGGATTACACAGACTGCGCATGCGCATCGGAGAGACGAGACAAAACAAGCATTTGAGGTTAAAAAGTACATAAATTGTCAATTTGTATTAAAAATAACCGATCGTTTTGCTAGATAAGATCCTTCACTGCAGAAATGCTTTTCTTACTTTTCTTAGATTTTTTCTTGCTTCCAGCCAAAATATCCAAAAATTCTTAAATCAAGAAGGATTTTCTAGACAATAAGTGAAAATTATTGTCTTGTTTTCAGAAAAAATAAGTCAAAATTAAGCGAGTTTTTGCTTAAAACAAGCAAAATAATCTGCCAATGGGGTAAAAAAATTTATCTTATTTCAAGCAGACAATTTGGTTATTTTTCTTACCCCACTGGCAGATTTTTGCTTGTTTTAAGCAAAAACTCACTTAATTTTAACTTATTTTTTTCTACTTGTGTAGAAAATCCTTCTAGATTTAAGAATTTGTAGATATTTTGGCTTGAAACAAGATAAAATATCTAAGTAAGAAAAGCATTTTTGCAGTGTTCTTCCTCAGCGTTTAGAGCCCTTTAAAGCTGCATTTAAACTGCATTTTGGAAGTTCAAACTTGGGGGCACCATAGAAATCCACTACATGGAGAGAAATCCTGAAATGTTTTCCTCAAAAAAAATTTTTTTTACAACTGAAGAAAGAAAGACATGAACATCTTGGATGACATTATCTGAGAAAAGTACAAAGAGACTTCGATTTAGAGCAAAATTCATTAATGTGACGAACACAGACGCATGCGTGTACATAACTGTGAATTAATGAGTATGTTCAGCACTAGACATGTTTTGCACAGAAGTAGTCGAGTCCAGTCCTAGTAGCGTTCCCAAGTACGACTGCTCTCGAGGGTCCAGCATCTGATCTGGCCGCACTGGATGCACAATGTTGGTCGGCTGAGGCGTGAGGGTGTACTTTTCTAAGAACACTAAATCAGTGGCGGACTGGTAGCCTGTTTGCTGTTGCTGGCTCACGGCTGGAAGGACCCCATGTGGCGTCCCGTGCATGGCCAGATCGGTTTCCTCAGTCATCTGGACGGGGACGAGCGTCACAGGGACGCAAACGTCAGCCGCCACGCTCTGGAGTACAGTCTTAGGTGTGTTGTGGTATGTTTTGGGTGGTTCGTTTGACGGATGTGGCTCGGTTAGTTTGCTAGCAGGGGCTGTAGGCAGGTTGGGCTGTTGCTGGTCAAGCAAGCGGCCGCTGTGGACGTGGTCCACGTGATATTTGAGCTTGTCCTTACGCTTGAAAGTAGCGCTGCAGTGCGGGCAGTTGAAAGGACGTACGTCTGAGTGAATGACCATGTGTTTGGTCAAAGTCTTCTTGATGCGGAAGGTCTGGTTGCAGATCACACACCGGTGGGGTTTCTCACCTGAGGAGAACAATATATGGAATCAGAAAAAAAAAAAAAAAATCGCCTTTAAAGTTGTCTGAATAAAGTTCTTAGCAATGCATATTACTAATCAAAAAATAAGTTTTGATACATTTGACTCTAACGTGTCAACAGAATGAAACTAATTTTGAACCTGGCTTTATCCAATCTGGAAATGTATGCAAGTGAGAATGTTTAATGAGATAATGCCTCATTTGCATATTTAAACATAACATTTGTGACCCTGAACCACAAAACCTGTCTTACGTAGCATGGGTATATCTGTAGCAATAGCCAAAAATACATTGTATGGGTCAAAAATATAGATTTTTAGGATATTATTAGGATATTAAGTAAAGATCATGTTCCATTAAGATATTTTGTAAATTGTCTACCGTAAAAATATATGAAAACTTAATTTTTGATTAGTAATATGCATTGCTAAGAACTTTTTTTGGATAACTTTAAAGGCATTTTTCTCAATATTTAGATTTTTTTGCACCCTCAGTTTCCAGATTTGCAAATAGTTGTATCTCAGCCAAATATTGTCCTATCCTAACAAACCACACATCAATGAAGCTTATTTATTCAGCTTGACTGGCTTGTGGTCCAGGGTCACATTTCAGAAAACGTGTAATACAAGAAATGTTTTCAATTCTTAATGTAATCAGACAACTAGGTAAACTAGTAAAAAAAAAATGTATCTGTTAGTTTTTATTCTAATGGTTGATTAAATTTAATTGTTTGGTGTGACTAAAAATAGTAATATTGTGAATAATTATTACAACTTAAAATTATTTTCTTTGTGAATCTATTTTAAAATATTATTTTTTTATTTTTAAATAGATTAAAAAAAAAAAAGTGATCCAAAGCTGAATTTTCAGTATCATTACTCCAGTCTCCAGCGATCCTTTAGAAATCATACTAAGATGTGGATTTGCTCCTCATTATTATTAATATTTGTTCAGAAACTAAAATACATTTTCTTCAGGTTTTTTGATGAACAGAAACTTAAAAAAAAACACCATTTATTAATATTTGCATATAAATGTCTTTCTGTCACTTTTGATCAATTTAATGCGTCCTTGCTAAATAAAACTGTTTATTTCTTTCACAACAAATCTTTTGAGTGGATTTTTGTGGATTTTACCTGAATGTGTTCGGAAATGTGACATGAGGTTGGTTTTCCCTCTGAACTCTTTCTTGCACACCTGACACTGATGCACCACTGCTTTATACCTGTCAAAATATAGGACATGATCATGAAATCACAATCTCACATGCTCCACATCAACTGCAGCCATTCTTCTATACTGCGTAATTAAGACTAAATGTGACAAAAACAAACAGGTCTCAGTTCACAACACATGCATATGCACATGACTGTTTTAAACCTCGTTCTAATGTTTGGATTATAGTAAATGAGCAGTCGTGTGCCTAAAGTTAGTCATTTGCATAAAACGCACTCAAACAGGCTTTTGTCACTTTAAGCAAACATACGACAGTCTCTAAAGACATGCTCTCGTCTTGAGAAATGGCATTCCTCAAAACCAGTTCAAACACAAGAAACACCTTTAAACACCCAGATTACATTTGTTACAACATAGTTTTTCTTACTTTTTCATGATCAAATATATATAAGCTGACATGTACATTTCATCTAACTATATATAAATTGTATATACAGTTGAAGTCAAAAGTTTACATGCAGCAGAATCTGCAAAATGTTAATTATTTGACCAAAATAAGAGGGATCACACAAAATGCATGTTATTTTTTATTTAGTCCTGACCTGAACAAGATATTTAACATGAAAGATGTTTACATATAGCCCACAAGAGAAAATAATAGCTGAATTTATAAAATTGACCCTGTTCAAAAGTTTACATACACTTGATTCTTAATACTGTGTTGTTACTTGAATGATTGACAGCTGTTTTTTTTTGTTTAGTGATAGTTGTTCATGAGTCCCTTGTTTGTCCTGAACAGTTAAACTGCCCGCTGTTCTTAAGAAAAATCCTTTAGATCCCACAAATTCTTTGTTTTTTCAGCATTTTTGTCTATTTGAACCCATTTCAACAATGACTGTATAATTTGACATCCATCTTTTCACACTGAGGACAACTGAGGGACTCATATGCAACTATTACAGAAGATTCAAACACTCACTGATGCTCCAGAAGTTTACACGTTTATCAAGCCAGCCAGAATATGTGTTGTTTATGTGTGGTTTCAGTTGTTCCTATTTTAGATTAGGGAACACATATTCACTCTAAACTAAGAGTTTTCCTACAATAAACTCCTAATTTGTTGCTCAGTGATAGAAAGTAACCTATAAAAAAGTTGTTGTAGGAGTTGTGTTTAGGTATGGGGTAGGGTTAAAGGATCATGAATACAGTAATGCAGAATAAGGAATTAAGATGTGCTTTATAAGTACTAATAAAGGGACAACTTGCTATGAATATGCATGCTAATAGGTAACTAGTGATTTGTGAATAATGTTTCCTAATCTGAAGTGTTACCTCAATTTTAGTACAAAAGTTTAAGGTGAATTTGATTTGTTCGTGAAAACATTTGTAAGCAGATTTCATGCACAAATTCGAGTGTTTCTGAGATGGATATTGATATACCTTCGCCAGACCTTCTCTCCCAGGTGAATGCTTTTATAATGGACAGTCAGGTGATCGGCACGTCGGAAGCATTTTCCACACTCTTCACATTGGTGTGCTCTCTCCCCTACATAAAACAAATGTTACATAAGACTATTATCATATTCATATGTGACGCTGGACCACAAAACCTATAAGTAAATCATAAGTAGCATGGGTATATTTGTAGCAATAGCCAACAATACATTGTATGGGTCAAAATGATTGCTTTTTCTCTTATGCCAAAAATCATTAGGATATTAGGTAAAGATCATGTTCTGTGAAGATATTTTGTAAATTTCCTACCGTAAATTAGTAACATGCATGGCTATGGACTTTATTTGGACAACTTAAGGTGAGACACTGCAGGTGAATAGGGTAGAAAAAAAACAACAACTAATAGTTCCCTTACGATACTTCACTCGTACTGCGTCTGAAAGACGCTATGGGGAAAAGCTCCTTTTTCTCTGAGACTGAAGCATTTTCAATAACGCAGTGTAACTGCACGGCCATTGGTTCGTGCAATGAGTAAAAAACGAACCAATGGCTCGGCAGCGGAGCTACACGAGCGTATGGCGACGCTTCGCGCCAGATTCTGCCAAATGGGGCGGAGTAACTGGCTATATAAGCACGCGTTTCGGCATAGGATCTCAGATTTCTTCTCCTTCAGCGGCGTTTTTTTTTTTTTTTGCTGATCTACGAGACTAGATGCTGCTCGCCGTTGACACGCCTTCACAGCGGATCAAGCTGAACGAGTGACCCTCTGCTTGGCTGATACGCCACTTCTCCCCTCTCTTCATCTGCTATGAGCAGATCTGAGGGGATGTGCGCAGCGTTTTAATCTGCCTATATGTTCACATATAAAGATCATCAGTACTCCTCTTCTTGAGCGTTTTGATCTTTTTAGGTGGATTCAAGGAGAATGCTGTCACTATGATTATTACTGACAGCTTCGAATTGGATGCGTCTGGGCCACGCCCACGCTGAGGCTGCGCTGAGACATTGAGTGTTATGTCTTGCTGGCGGCTCGTTTTTTCAATGAAAACAACCCGCACCTCTCCTTGTCTGCTACAAGCGGACATGAGAGAATGCACACAGCACTTTAATAGCCTCCAAGCACCCCGTTTTGTTCCGGGTGCTGACGGCTATATGTTTGTGAAAAATGTTGTGACTCCTGGGCCCTTTCTGACAGTGCCCTCACAACCTGCCGTTGTTATAGCAGAAAATAAGAACAAACAATCATAAAAGAGAGCAAAATTCCTCTCGCAAAATTCCCACGCCGAGTGATCAGCTGCTTGAACCAATACAACCCCTCGCCACATGGGCCAAGGCCTGGCAAGCCATCCCTGGAGTGTCAAAATGGGTTTTGGAAATAATGAAAGGAAGTTATGCACTTAAGTTCACTTGAATACCCCCGCGCTTCAGCACCGTGGTCTCCACCTCAGTTCACGCCAAGGACATAGATGTTCTACATGCAGAGGTGAGAAATTTGCTGGAAAAAGGAGCCATAGAGAGGGTTTCCCCGGCACAGTGCGAGTCAGGCTTCTACAGCCATTACTTCCTCGTTTCCAAAAAGGATGGCGGTCTAAGACCCATCCTCCACCTCAGACATCTGAACCGTGCCCTCATGAGATGGCCATTCAGAATCATTACACTGAACCAGATCCTCTCGCAAATTTGCCAGGGGACTGGTTCTGTTCATTGGATCTGAAAAATGCATACTTTCACATCCAAACTGCCCCCCATCACAGGTAATTCTTGAGATTCGCCTTCAAGGGAGTGGCTTATCAGTATACAGTCCTTCCATTTGGACTGTCTGTAGCTCCCTGCATGTTAACGAAGTGCTTGGACGCAGCACTTTCCCCTCTGAGACAAATGGGAATCCGCGTTCTCAACTACCTCTACGACTGGCTCGTGCTGGCACAGTCGGAGGACGAGCTTATTCATCACAGATCCGTGCTCCTCAGCCACTTGGAGTGCCTAGGACTCAAGGTCAATTTTGCAAAGAATGCGTCTCCCAGCCAACATATATCGTTCCTGGGAGCAGTTTTCGCGTCTGCCCAGATGAGGGTAGTACTTGCGCCTCAATGAGCTCGAGCCATTCGAATGCTTGCGGCCTCCTTAAAGTCGGAGCCCTTCGCCCTCTCAAGACTTTCAGAGGATGCTGGGTCTTATGGCCTCTGCATCCCCAGTACTTCAGTTGGGTTTGCTGCGCATGCGCCCCCTTCAGTACTGGTTGAAACCAAGAGTTCCGTCCCGCGCCTGGTGTCTAAGACGCCTGCGGATCAGGGTAGATCAGGCCTGTGTCAGAGCCCTGACCCCTTGGAAGGACCCTCAGTGGATGGAACAGGGCGTTCCCCTGGACACGCCGTGCAGAAGGAAGGTGGTCTCGACAGATGCTTACAACTTGCGTTGGGGAGCACTGTGCGACGGCAGACCAGCGTTCGACCAATGGTCGAAAGCAGAGAGTTGCCTTCACATCAACTGCCTAGAAACACTAGCAGTGTGCTTAGGCCTCCACACCCTTCTGCCAGTACTGAAAGGTCACCACGTCTTAGTCTGCTCGGACAGCATGACGGTGGTGTCCTACATAAATCTTTCCCTGGTGATTTAAGTTTCATCGATACGTCTGCTCACGCTAGTAGAACATCTCTTAAAATGGGCTCAATTCAACCTGCTCTGATTGAAAGCAGCACATGTACCAGGCAGGCTGAACCAGAAAGCAGACAAGTTGTCTTGGAGTAACGTCTCCTCAGACGAGTGGACGGTCCATCCCCAAACGGTTCAGGAAACATGGGCTGTCTTTGGCAAGGCAAAAGCCGACTTTTTCGCCTCAGAAGACAATTCTCATTGCCCAATAATTTTTCAGAGGAATAGGATGCATTGGCCCACAGCTTGCCCAACCTCCTATTATACGCGTTTTCCCTGATCGCTCTGATACCACAGGTCATCAAGCGAGTCAGGGAGCAGAAACTCAAGTCCTGCTGGTGACTCCGTTCTGGCAGAACCAGCGTTGGTTCCCAGATCCACCTCGGCTGCTTTCATCAGCCCCTTGGCCTGTTCCACTGAGACGAGATCTCTTAGCACAGGCAAACAGAACGCTATGGCACCCCCAACCGGAATTGTGGGCGCTGCATGTATGGTATGGTTTCTCCCAGAGAATATCTTGAGTACTATCTCTCATGCTAGAGCACTGTCTACAAGGCGGTTCTATGGCCTTAAATGGTCTGTCTTTTCCGCTTGGTGCTCCACCCGCGGTGCAGACCCGAATTTGTGAGACATATCAGTGATATTGTCTTTTCTCCAGGAGCTGTTGGATGGGGACGATCTCCCTCCACGCTCAGGGCCTATGTAGCGGCCATAGCGGCATTCCATGATCTTATGGACAGTCAATCTGTGGGAAAGAACGATCTGGTTGTTCGTTTCTTGAAGGGTTCAAGGAGGCTCAATCCACCTCACTCCTTCACAGTCCCTTTGTGGGACTTGCCCATGGTGTTGAGGGCTCTAAGAGGCCCTCCTTTTGAGCCACTTCAGTCCGCTGACTTTCGCCCTTTGACGTTTAAGACTGCCCTGCTATTAGCATTGGCATCAGTAAAATGTATGGGTGACCTGAAGGCTCTTTCTGTTAACCTGATATGCCTGGAGTTCGGGCCCAACGACTCTAAAGTTGTCCTGAAGCCAAGACATGGTTATGTGCCTAAAAGTTTCTTGACTCCGTTCAGAGACCAGATTATTACCCTCTTGGCACTTCCTCCTTCGGAGCAAGACCAAGACTGTAATCTCCTCTGTCCTGTCAGGGCATTGAGGAGTTATGTAGAGCATTCAGCTGCTTTCAGGTTGTCTGAACAGCTGTTTGTATGTTTCAGGGGCAGCAACAAAAGGTGTTCAGTCACGAAACACAGGTTATCCAGATGGATAGTGGAAGCATTCAGGCTGGCTTACTCGTCCTTGGGCCTGGTCCAGTGGCGTTTCTATTGCAGAGACTAGTGTGGCGGCCGGCTAGGCCTCGCCGTCCACATTTGCTAGATTTTATAATCTAGATGTCCCGGCCTTGCAGGCTCGGGTCCTTTCTGCATGAATGGATAACTGTGACCAGTGCATAATTAGTATGTGTTATGTCTTGGCCCTCTGTGTGAGTTCCAAACTGAACTATTTTTCTGGAAAGGATGCTTATTAGCAGTGTTGGGCACATACCTTTAAAAAAGTAATTAGTTATAGTTACTAGTTACTTCTCACAAATAGTAACTGAGTTAGTAACTGAGTTACATCATTATAAAAGTAACTAATTACCAGGCAAAGTAATTGTTGCGTTACTTAAAAAATCTAATTAATATAACTGTAAAATATAAAACATTGTACACTAATCTACACTAGTTTAATGTTGCTGTGGGACAACGTGAGAGACAACAATCAGATTCAATATATTATTATAAATATTACCATTACTATAGTGGAACAATAAAGCACAAATAAAGATGGTTTAGAACTTTAAATATCGTTATCACCTGCGTTCTTAGCCACTAATTTTGTGGCGGCATGTGACGATGTGAGGTGCTTCAGATTAGAATTGTCACAGACGCAGAGAGCCTCTTTTTTTCCTGCATAAGTTGCACGTTACATAAATATTTTTGCCTTTCACCTCAGCGAGGGAAAAGCATGCTTATACTTCCAGTTTGCAAAAACTACCTTTGAACTTGTTGGACTTGCCATTGTTGTGACTCCTGGATGTCGGTGTGTGCGACTGACCGTGTGTGTGCTTGTGTGTGGCACTACTCTGCCTTTGATTGGCAAACAATGGAAATTTACTCAATGTAAGCCAATCATCGTGTTCTCAGTTACACCACGTTTACAGCCACACCAATCATCATCACTGGTTATGTGTCCCGCCTCAGCCCCGATCATACACAAACACACACACGCTTCAGAGAAAGAGAGGTCCTATGGCTGAGAAAGATGCTGCTCGCATGAAAACCGCTTCAGTGTTCTCCGTTATAGTAACGCGCATTTTATTGTCAGTAACGGTAACGGCGTTGTAACGGGAGAAAGAGTAATTCATTTGATTACTCGTTACTGAAAAAAGTATCGCCGTTAGTAACGCCGTTTATTTATAGCGCCGTTATTCCCATCACTGCTTATTAGCTTAGCCTGATTGAGCAAGATGGCCCATACTAGCCCTCAGATGCTAGGGCCATGATTAGTCGTTCCTCTATCATAGCACGGCGGGATTGTACTGGTTCCCCATAGCGTCTTTCAGACGAGGTACGAGTGAAGTATCGTAAGGGAACGTACTCGATTACTCTCGTAACCTCGGTTCCCTCAGATACGGGAACGAGTACTGTGTTGCTAGCCGTGCTATGTAGCCACACGACTCAGTCGTCGCTTCAGTCGAAGTAACCTGAGATCCTATGGTGAAACGCGTGCTTATATAGCCAGTTACTCCGCCCCATTTGTCAGAATCTGGCGCGAAGCGTCGCCATACGCTCGTGTAGCTCCGCTGCCGAGCCATTGGTTCGTTTTTTACTCACTGCACGAACCAATGGCCGTGCAGTTACACTGCATTATTGAAAATGCTTCAGTCTCAGAGAAAAAGGAGCTTTTCCCCATAGCGTCTTTCAGACGCAGTACTTGTTCCCGTATCTGAGGGAACCGAGGTTACGAGAGTAACCGAGTACGTTATCACCTTACTTACCCAGTTAATTGATTACATTTATAATTACATTGATAATTTTCTAAAATGTTAGGTTTAAATATGCAAATGAGGCATTGTTTAATTAAATATGCACCAATTTGCATACATTTCTAGTGCAAAAATATAAGCACTGAATAAGTCAGTTTCAAAATTCTTGTTTAATTCTTTGGACATATTAGAGTCAAATGTTTTTACGGAAGGAATTTTGGGTATCTCATTTTGTCACTCCATAATTCAGAAAATAATTAGAACAGACAGAAAATAATGTATTTTTATTTATTTTTTACCATTTTTGGGGGAACAAAATGTTGTATAAAATCAAGCAAATTATATATGAACAAATCCCTCTGTAAAAACCTTCAGAATATAGACAGGAATAAAAATGTAAAGTTTGGTGTGTGTAAGTGCTACTAAACTGGAGATTTATGGCTCAGTGTAGGAGAAAAAAATCATTTTGAGAAAACGGCCTTTAAAAATATGTATTGTAATTTAAATCTATGGGCACAAATAGTGCTATAAAAGAAACACCTAACACTGTCTTTTGGGTGTTTTCTTTCCACTAGTCTGAAAAAAACACTTTATGAAACACCAAAAAGCCCAAAATCTCAAACTTGACAGGTGCATGAAAAAACTGTGTTTTTGCCTGCAGTGTCTCCCCTTAAAAGGTGATTTTCTTAGTATTTTTTATATTATATGTTTTTGCACCCTCAGATAGTAGATAGTTGTATCTCGGCCAAATATTGTCCTATCCTAACAAACCATACATCAATAGAAAGCTTATTTATTCAGATAAATCTCAATTAAAATAGACCCTTATGACTGGTTTTGTGGTCTAGGGTCACATATATTCTAGTAATGTAATGTACATTAATTTTGAGCACATTAAGCAGTCAAGAGAAGGAGCATCTCAAATACAGAGTCTAACAGCTACTTGGTGGATTTCACTGTGTTTAGTCTTAAAGGGAAAGTCCACCCAAAAAAATGAACATTTTGGTAACCAAACAGTTTCAGTTCAGTTCTTCGGCCTTCTACTGTATTTTTCAACTATGTGAACCAAAATGGTTTGATTACCAACAAAATATCTTCTTTTGTGTGTCAAAGAACAAAGAAACTCGTACAGGTTTAGAATGACCTGAGGGTGAGTAAATGATGACAGCATTAACATTTTTGAGTGAACTATCACTTTAAATATAAATTTTAAAACCTAGTGGGTTGTCCATCTACACATTTAAGGCACAACACAATTCATATATGTAAATACGTTTTTTTTAAGACATACACTACCAGTCAAAAGTTTTTGAACAGTAAGAGTTTTAATGTTTTTCAAAGAGGTCTCTTTTGCTCACCAAACCTGCATTTATTTGATTCAAAGTACAGCAAAAACAGTAACATTTTAAAATATTTTTACAATTTAAAATAACTACTTTCTATTTGAATACATTTTAAAATGTAATTTATTTCTGTGAGCCATGATCCTTCAGAAATCATTCTAATATTCTGATTTGCTGCTCAAAAACGTTTATAAATATCACAAAAGCTTTTTATTTCAGATAAATGCTGATCTTTGGATCTGTCTATTCATCAAAGAATCCTGATAAATATTGATAATAATAATAAATGTTTCTTGAGCAGCAAATCAGCATATTAGCATGATTTCTAACGGATCATGTAACACTTAAGACTGGAGTAATGATGCTGAAAATTCAGTTTTGATCAGAGGAATAAATTACATTTTAAAATTTATTCAAATAGAAAGGAGTTATTTTAAATTGTAAAAATATTTAATAATATTACCGCTACAAATAAATACAGGCTTTGTGAGCAGAAGATAATTCTTTAAAAATATTAAAACTCTTACTGTTCAAAAACTTTTGACTGGTAGTGTACAAAAATGCAACTTGAACCTGAAAAATACCTGTGTGAATTTTTTTGTGTTTCTTAAGATGATCATGGCGGATGAATGTTTTGCCACATTCGTCACATTCATAGCGCTTGTCCTCATGATGGACGCGAAGGTGAAGCCTGAAAAAACAGACAAAATCCAGCAAAATCACATGCCATGTTTTGTACTTTTAATCTTGTTCAAATGTTTGGGGTTAATATTTTTTATAGAGAATAACATTGATCAAGAATGTAATAAATTAATCAATCAGTAAGGACATTTACGTTGTTACAAAGGATTTCTATTTCAAATTTAAACATTCTATTCATCAAATAATCCTGGAAAAAAAAAATAGCAGGAAAAACTGTTTTTTCAACATTGATAATAAGAACTAGTATTAGTAATTGAGCAGCAAATCACCATTTTAGAATGATTTCTGAAGGATCATGTGACACTGAAGACTGGAGTAATGATGCTGAAAATTCAGCTTTGATCACAGGGATAAATTACATCTTACAATATATTCAAACTTTTAATGCAACAATGTTTACAATCTAATCATGCATGATCTAATAAATGCAGCTTTGGTGACCATAAGAGACTTTCAATTACAGACCCCAAACTTTTGAATGATAATGTATTTCAGGAAAAACATCACACTAGTAAAGATGTGCATGTTGCCTATTAAGCTACTGAAATGAGCAGCTCTGTGAAACAGCCAATCAGTGCAGAGCTCATCATTATTATTCATGAACCTTCCAAATAAAGTAATAACAGAGCATTTCATTCTAGGGACAAATCCTAGGGTTGTACAGTCGTGGCCAAAAGTTTTGAGAATGACAATAGTTTTCACAAAGTTTGCTGCTCAACTGCTTTGAGATCTTTGTTTCAGTTGTTTCTGTGATGTACTGAAATATAATTACAAGCACTTCATATGTTTCACAGGCTTTTATTGACAATTACATGACATTTATGCAAAGAGTCAGTATTTTCAGTGTTGGCCCTTCTTTTTCAGGACCTCTGCAATTCGACTGGGCATGCTCTCAATCAACTTCTGGGCCAAATCCTGACTGATAGCAACCCATTCTTTCATAATCACTTCTTGGAGTTTGTCAGAATTAGTGGGTTTTTGTTTGTCCACCCGCCTCTTGAGGATTGACCACAAGTTCTCAATGGGATTAAGATCTGGGGAGTTTCCAGGCCATGGACCCAAAATGTCAACGTTTTGGTCCCCGAGCCACTTAGTTATCACTTTAGCCTTATGGCACGGTGCTCCATCGTGCTGGAAAATGCATTGTTCTTCACCAAACTGTTGTTGGATTGTTGGAAGAAGTTGCTGTTGGAGGGTGTTTTGGTACCATTCTTTATTCATGGCTGTGTTTTTGGGCAAAACTGTGAGTGAGCCCACTCCCTTGGATGAGAAGCAACCCCACACATGAATGGTCTCAGGATGCTTTACTGTTGGCATGACACAGGACTGATGGTAGCACTCACCTTTTCTTCTCCGGACAAGCCTTTTTCCAGATGCCCCAAACAATCGGAAAGAGGCTTCATCAGAGAATATGACTTTGCCCCAGTCCTCAGCAGTCCATTCACCATACTTTTTGCCGAAGATCAATCTGTCCCTGATGTTTTTTTGGAGAGAAGTGGCTTCTTTGCTGCCCTTCTTGACACCAGGCCATCTTCCAAAAGTCTTGGCCTCACTGTGCGTGCGGATGCGCTCACACCTGCCTGCTGCCATTCCTGAGCAAGCTCTGCACTGGTGGCACTCCGATCCCGCAGCTGAATCCTCTTTAGGAGACGATCCTGGCGCTTGCTGGACTTTCTTGGACGCCCTGAAGCCTTCTTAACAATGCAGTGGAAAGTTTTTTTCGGGATTAAGTTAATTTTCATGGCAAAGAAGGACTACGCAATTCATCTGATCACTCTTCATAACATTCTGGAGTATATGCAAATTGCTATTATAAAAAAAGCAACTTTTCCAATTTCCAATATTTATGTAATTCTCAAAACTTTTGGCCACGACTGTAAATAGACCTGTAAAACCGTTTCTGGAGAATTTTTGCCCTTACCTAAGCCATATACCTTCTATGTAGATACCAGAGAACAATTTAAAAATATAGTATCAATGCATTCTCTGGCACCTTTAAAGTTCTGTACGTTCACAGAAGCTTGCTTATTCATCTGTACATATTTTCTCATATTTTTTACATAGACCATGTTTGATCTTATCACAGACCTGTAGGAGCTTCCGTGACGGAAACTTTGTCCGCAGATGCTGCACAGGTGAGGTTTTTCCCCGCTATGGATCCTCAGATGCTCCCTGAGGGTTGTCCTGAAAATATGTTTGAAGATTAGCAGAGAACAGCTTGTATTTGAATAAAACATCCAACTATTTTGGTAGCGTCAGTGTCTAAAAGCACATTCTTACCTCTCTCGAACCGATTTGCCGCACAGAAAGCAGGTCCATTTCCTCTTCCCCCCATGCGTGCACTCTATGTGACGTTTGCGGTTGCCCGTGTCATTAAACTGGCGACCACAGATGTCACAAGGAAAGGGTCCTGGATATTGGACATTTTGTCAACATCAAAGGAATGCTCAATACAAGTTCAACAAGTTCATCTGGTTCATTAACAAAAAAAAGTTCTGGTAAAGCTTTACCCAAATGGAACTTTTCTTGGTGCTTCAACCGGGCAAATCGTGACTTGAAGTAGTCGTCACAGTAGGCACACTTGAAGGGTTTGTCTTGTGAATGTAGGATCATGTGCTCCTCCAGATGGGGGCGCCGACTGAAGGACTTGTGACAGATCTACAAAAGCAGAACAGGAAAGAAAATGACAGAAGCAATGTGAAATTGTAGTGCATGAAATAAATCAAATAACAAGGCTAACTAGATAAAGTTTGTCAAGACAAACTTTAGGTTGGCTTGAGACAGCCTAGCTTGAAAGTTTAAAGCAGCTGTAAAAGCTTAAAGTTTTGAACTTTATATAGATTTGATTATATGATTAGCATGTTGCTAACATGTTTCAAACAAGATTAGCAAGGTGTTAGCATGTTGCTAACATGTTTCTAGCATAATTAACATTTACTTGCATTAGTAGCATGTCATTAGCAAGTTGCTAACGTGTTTCTAGCATGTTTAGTATGTCTCTAGCATGATTAGCAAGTTACTAGCTTGTCATTATAAAGTTTCTAACATGATTAGCAAGTTACTAGCATTTCATTATACATTTTTAACATGATTAGCAAGTTGATAACATGTTTCTAGCATGATTAGCAAGTTGTTCGCATGTTGCTAACATGTTTCTAGCATAATTAACATTTACTTGCATTAGTAGCATGTCATTAGCAAGTTGCTAACATGTTTCTAACATGTTTCTAACATTTTTATAGCATGTTTAGTATGTTTCTAACATGATTAGCAAGTTACTAGCATCTCATTAGCAAGTTTCTAACATGATTAGCAAGTTGTTCGCATGTTGCTAACATTTTCTAGCATGTTTAGTATGTCTCTAACATGATTAGCAAGTTACTAGCATGTTTCTAGCATGATTAGCAAGTTGTTTGCATGTTGCTAACATTTTCTAGCATGTTTAGTATGTCTCTAACATGATTAGCAAGTTACTAGCATGTTTCTAACATGATTAGCAAGTTGTTTGCATGTTGCTAACATTTTCTAGCATGTTTATTATGTTTCTAACATGATTAGCAAGTTACTAGCATCTCATTAGCAAGTTTCTAACATGATTAGCAAGTTGTCCGCATGTTGCTAACATTTTCTAGCATGTTTAGTATGTCTCTAACATGATTAGCATGTTTCTAACATGATTAACAAGTTGTTCGCATGTTGCTAACATGTTTCTAGCATAATTAACATTTACTTGCATTAGTAGCATGTCATTAGCAAGTTGCTAACATGTTTCTAACATTTTTCTAGCATGTTTAGTATGTTTCTAACATGATTAGCAAGTTGTTCGCATGTTGCTAACATTTTCTAGCATGTTTAGTATGTCTCTAACATGATTAGCAAGTTACTAGCATGTCATTATGAAGTTTTTAACATGATTAGCAAGTTGCTAGCATGTTTCTAACATGATTAGCAAGTTGTTCGCATGTTGCTAACATGTTTCTAACATAATTAACATTTACTTGCATTAGTAGCATGTCATTATCAAGTTGTTAACATGTTTTTAACATGATTAGCAAGTTATTAGTATGTTTTTAACATGTTTCTAACATGATTAGCAAGTTACTCACATGCCATTAGCATGTTTCTAACTGATTAGCAAGTTGCTACCATGTTTCCAACATGATTAACAAGTTAACTTGCTTCTAGCACGTTATTTACATGTCATTAGCATGACTGACAAGTTACTAGCATGTTTCTGATTAGCAAGCTACTAGCCTGTTGCTAGCATGATTTACAAGTTACTAGCACGATTGTAGTTGCTAGGTTTGGCTAGATAGTTAAATAGTTTAGAAATATTAGAATGGAAGTTGGAATGGATTAGAAATAGTACAAAGAAGCTTCTCAAGGGATTCTGGGAGTTTGAATTTTGACAGTTGGAGTTTGAATAGTGTTGGCTCATTTGAACATTCCGTCAATGTAAGTCTATGGGATTTTTATGATTTTTAATCTTCAATTTAATGAAATCTATAAATCGTATCAGTCTGAAAAGATAGAGCACACTAAGGGAGGTCAGTCTGAAGAGCTGGGCTGAGTTTGGTGGTTCTAGCTTGAAAGCTCTAGTAGCCTTTAGAAATTTGGCTAAGAAGAATTATAATAAAAAGCTTAAGTAGCAGATCAGTAGGTTGGCTTTCTCAACTCACGTCACATTTCCAGCCTTCAGTCTTCTTCTTCTTCTGAGTGAGAAACTCCTGGAGGTGGTCAGGATGAAACCTGTTAGCAGACAATGTGTTGCACTTTGATCACATACTGAGGCGAAGGTAACAAAACATTTCATTACCAAAACAACAGCTCTGAAAGTGTATTAGAAACTGCAGAAAAACAGCTCACAAAAAAGGCATTTTCCCCACGTAAAAACGGAATAGGAAACATGATGTAAACAAAACACAAGAATGGACCATGTTGACATTTCCAGCAATCTCTAAAGCAGAACAAAGTGACCTGGAGCCTACAGCAAATATTATTTCTCACAATCCCATCTGTTCCAATAGCAAAAGAAAAAAAGTGTTTCCACAACTTTCCAAATAAGGCAAAATATAGTATAGCTAGTGTTTTTGTTTTGTTTTGTTTTGTTTTGTCAATTGTATAATATTTTAAAAGAAAAAGATAGAATATAGAAGTTTTTCTTAAAGAATAGAAATAGAATAGAGCAGGGGTTCCCAACCTTTTTTACTCCGGGGCCCCCCTCCTTCTCCGGTCAATTTTGCAAGGCCCCCTATGCCTGACATGTCCTCTTATGCTGTACTTCTGCAGTATTTATTTTTAAACCTTTTTTATTAACCAAAACATTTGTTTTGCCTTATTATTCTTCTACTGCAAGTTATAAACAAAATCAAAAAATTCAAACAAACTTTAAATTACAACTTTAAATATACCTTATAATCTTAAGAAAGGAAGAGGTTAAGAAAACCTCTGCTCAATCCTAACTTTTTAAAATTGCCTGATGCTCATTAACACCGAGCCTCACTCCTCTTCTATGGGTGAGCATCCATTATAAAACACTCACAGGACAATAATTTGGACAACTAGGCAAATGTTTTGAAATTTCACGCAAAAATACCATAAGTATTAGAGCCCAGAGAGCACGCATATTTCGTGAATCAATAGCGGACTTATGCGTGTCTAATGCACGACTCTGATAAACACGACTGTTATACCTTAGGCACGTGCAAGTTCGTTATTACACGAATTGTCTTTACCTTTATATTAGCGCAATGGTTTGCTTTGTGCATGCAGCCGAGAGATGTAACAGTCGTTTGCGTACAGCATTTGGAAGTTTTGAGCCGCCATTCAGTCTGTATTTAACAGTGCGATGAGGCTTGCTGCGCCAAGTCTGAAGCAATCAATCACAGAACACGAGAGAGGCTGTGCTTTTGTTTTCATTTAGCTTATTAATAATGAAATTAAGGGCCCTTGGAAGTCTACCAATGAAGTGTGGAGCTACTTTGTACCTCGTAAATGGCATAAAACAGTGATTTATTTACATGGCTACTCCGATGCCCTATTCACCCTCATTGACAACCTGTTGTTAGCATCGGCTAACTAACCCCAGATTTCGGACTGCAGGACACAAACCGAGATGAGATATGCAAGGTACGTTCACACTCGGTATCATGATTCAATACACTTTAGGTCAATATCACACCGGACTTCTCCTTTAACAACTGTTTGAATCTGTCACTATCCTTTTCGCGTTTTGTGGGCGCACAGACAATGATCTATAAGAGAGCGCGCAAATGAATCTCTCTTTCACTTTAAATAAGCAGGACTCAAAAGCGCGTGCAAATGATGGATTCCAATGTGTATTAATACCCGCGCCGACATTCTAGTTCTGCTCTGTGTTCTCTGCTAAATAACTAACTGTGAATGATGCCAGCGGCGTCACTATGTCACCGAGCTGATTTTTTTGGTTTGCCGTCAGAACAACGACAATGTATATATATAAACGTTTATAAGTATACGTCTATATATACACACACGTTTCTTTTGCCCTCATTTTCTCTAATTGACGGAAATCCGTCATAGACTTGTTGCAGGTAACGTAAATCTGTCGTAGCGACGGAGAACTTTAATCCCTGTGTTTAATCCTCGTCCTCATCAGTTTCCTCCTCCTCTTCATCTCTCCCTGCAATCTCCTCATCACTTGCGCCAGCCTCTACAACAAGTTCATTATTGTACAGTTCCTCTTCGTCCTCCTCATGTTCTGCTGCGCGTCTGTTCTCATCCTCGCGCAGGCGGGCAGCAGTCAGGGCCTGTCGTCCAGCTGCGCAGGGCTGTAAAGAACGATACATTTTGGTTTAGCCATTATATAGTTTCACTCATGAATGGACTTCATCTAATGAGAGAGAGAAAGAAAGAAAGAAAGAAAGAAAGAAAGAAAGAAAGAAAGAAAGAAAGAAAGAAAGAAAGAAAGAAAGAAAGAAAGAAAGAAAGAAAGAAAGAAAGAAAGAAAGAAAGAAAGAAAGAAAGAAAGAAAGAAAGTGATACGTGAGTGCTAATTTCAACATACCTGTCCCTCTTGGAAGCACAGTATGAGGTCGTCCTCACTCCCGTCGGGTTTCACAGATTGCCCACACACTTTGAAGGACTTGATGATCAGGTCCTTGTCCAGCTTGTCCCAAGCAGCGAGAACCCAGTCCACAAGCAGACGGCGAGATGGTGCTTTTAGGTTCCCTCCACTTGTGTATTGCTTGTCTGCGTCCCCAGCCATCCACTCTTCATAAGAAGCATGTAGGCTCGCTTTGAAGGGCTGGTTCCACATGACATCGGGGGCTTGTACATACTTAGTGCAGCCTCCTGGGATCACCGCGGTTGTGATGTTGTAAGGCCTCAACTCCTGCTTGGTAGAGGTGCTGATGTGCCAGCGGTAGGCATCCCACACCAGCAGGCGCGGGCGAAAACTGAATTTGCCTACCACTGATCTGAGCCATGCTGTGGTCAAGTCGTCATTCATCCAGCCGTTGGCAGATGTGGCGATGACTGCTCTTGAGATCTCTTGCTGCATTGCCTTCACTTCACGGATGGCCCCCCGGAAGACGACAAAAGGCTTGAGTTTAGTGCCATCAGCCTTGGCAGCAAGGACAACAGTGAGATGGCTTTTCTCGTGGCCTGTTTTGAGCGAAACACTCTTCGTCCCTCTTACGTCAACGGTGCTGGGAGACACCATATGGAACCAAACGGCAGTCTCATCCATTGCAATTATGTCCTTGTCTGAAATTCTTTTCGAGACGACAGTCTTGCTCACGTAGTCGACGAATGAGACAAGTTTCTCTGTGAGGAGATCTGGGTCCTTCTGAGCCATTGTGGTGCGACGTCGCAATGCGAAGCCATTTCGGGTTAAAAACTTTTGCAGCCAACCTCTGCTAGCCAGAAATCTTTCCCCTCTATCACTCACTGTAGAGTATATTTCCAGAGCCTTGTTTCGGATCATTTTTCTTGACACTCGGTTACAATTGTCCCTCATTGAATGGATCCAATCAGAGAGCTTTGTGTCCAACTCCTCGCTAACCTTTTTTCTCCCTCCTCCTGGCAGTCTCGCTCTCTCTTTGTTTGCTGCGGCTAGATCCATTTTCTGCTTTTTCCAGTATCTAATTCTTTTCGGGTCAATGTTAAATTGTTTAGCAGCTTGCTCCCCAGAGTGCTCTGCAGCATATTCCAGCACGTTCTCTTTGAACTTGATGTCAAATTTTCGTCTCCTCTTTGGCTCTGCAGCTGACATGACTCTCCCCCTGTGGTACTTGCATGTTACTGTCACAAGCATAATGTTGACGCCTGCCCAGACAAACGTTTCTAATAATAGCCCCGGCCGCTATTAGAGACCGGCCATTATTTACCTCAGCTGACAGCGAGACCGGCCAATGTTGGAGACCCGGCCGCTAATGGAATACAGGCCAATATTAGAGGATTTACGGTATTTCTAAATAAGGTCCATTAAAAGTCAATAAATCCTTGATTAATACGAATATTTTAATTAAAATTGAGTCTCCCCATAGTATTCAATTAAAATATAGTGCATGAAATTATTAAATAACAGCAGAATTTTGAATAACAGCATTTTGATTATGGTAAGATTAAACTTATTTTAGTGAATTACGTTGCACATTTCAGCTAGGGCTGCACGATTAATCGCACGATGTTGTGAGGCGTGTTTAGTCAAAGTCGGTACTTTGATTAGTAGTAAATCTCCATCACGTGCGTTCAGCTGGAGTGTTCAGAGGTGTAAATCACTGACAAGCTACGCCAAATCGCGCTCAAAATCGCATTCGATTTGGCGTAGCTTGTCAGTGATTTACGTCTCTGTGTATTAATTGCCGCTCCAGCTGAATGCACGTGATGGAGATTTACTTCTAATTAAAGTACCGGCTTCATTGACTAAACGCGCCTCACAACATCATGCGATTAATCGCGCAGCCCTAATTTCAGCTATCATTTTGTTAGGGTGGTTACACAAAATGTTAGTTTATCCTTTCTTCTAGAAAATCCTCAATCTTTCTGCTTTCTAACAGCTTCATGTGGCCGTAAACATTTTAACGTGGCTTCAAGCACTATGCATCAGTAAAGTTTACCGAGACAACGTAAAGCCAGTAAATTTGGTGTTTACATAGAATAATGGTAATATAAGTTTACCTTATGGTACAAACCCAGAGTCTCCGCTGGTTACATAAGTTATAAACAAGCTTTTTCCATTTGAAACTTGTGGTTGCATTTCAGGGCAAAGCAAAAACAACATTGTAGAACAACAATATAAAATACGGGGAACTAGTTTGGTTTTTCTACAATTAATTGTACGACAAATTATACTACAATTGGAAAATACTATACATTGATAAACTGTTCTGCGTGATGAAGTTTAATGTCTCCGACAGCCCCTGTAGTCCCATTTAGCAACAGTCTTTTTTAAGAAACGTAACAGTTTTAAAAAATCATGAGGGAGGTGTAACTGGTGTGTTTTGTCATACAATAAAACGTGAAAGTATCTCAAGCTTGTGTTAACCACGGACCTTATTTAAAGGATTTAACCAAAATCCCATAAAAAAAAAACCATCGACTTTGGGGTGATGGAACCGGAAGTGCTAAAATGCTAACTCGCTTCCGGGTTTTTGCCTACAAAGTGACGTCATAGTTCCCCCACTCTATTGCTCATATATACAACAGTTCTTTCTAGTCCTCTTGTGCATTGTTTCAATTTACAACCTTTCGTTATGTTTCGTGGCTGAAAACAGCCACTACTTTAAACTGCTGTAAAAATGTATCAGATAAATATTTTTTTCAAATTTTTTTGCATAAATCTATTAATCAATCTCAGTCCTGCTCAAAAATACTAAATGTTTAAAAAAAAATCAGGATTTTAACTCTTTAATTGCCAAATTCCTAAATGATGTCACTGATTTTGGGGGAAAAAAAACACAAAATTACTCATTTTCAATATAAAAGGTAATTGTGGCCTGGATTTTTTTTTACCTTTTTAACAGTCTTGGACATGTGAAAGATTAGTGAGAACATTGGCTTTCATGCATTGTTAGTTTTGGCGCAGCATCAGATTTTCATTTTTTCTCCCTCATTTATTGTTTGTGGCTGTTTTTGCCCCATTGACTTCCATTATAACCACATTTTTTGATTGCAAAGCCATGACACCATATAATGCTGAATTCTTGATTGTTTGTGGTTTTCCCTGTTGGGAAGGGGTCAAATTTGTAAATTGTACTGTTTATTATCAGTTGGCCCCATTAACCCTTTAGATAGGCCTTTGCAAAAAAAAAGCTTAGTTTTACATAGAGTTCTATGGAGTATAACGACATATTATAGTGTGCGTGTATGTATGTGTGTGTGAGCGTGTGTGAGTGTGTGAAAGTGTGTGCGAGTGTATGAGAGTGTGTGTGAGTGTCTGTGAGTGTGAGAGAGACCTCTGTGCACCTTGATACACCTCAGAAAATCAAAAAAAGCACCTCAGCTCTCAGAACTAAATGGTAAACAAATACATAAATATACTTTCTTTATTTTTGTTTACTCCATGTCGTTCTGAGAGCTGAGGTGCTTATTTAGATTTTCTCAGGGGTATCAAGGTGCACAAAGGTCTCTCTCACACTTTCACACACTTTCACTCACTTTCACACACTCACACACGTTCACACACACATACACACACGCACATTATAATATGTCGTTATACTCCATAGAACTCTATGTAAAACTAAGCTTTTTGTTGCAAAGGCCTATCTAAAGGGTTAATGGGGCCAACTGATAATCAACAGTACAATTTACAAATTTGACCCCTTCCCAACAGGGAAAACCACAAACAATCAAGAATTCAGCATTATATGGTGTCATGGCTTTGCAATCAAAAAATGTGGTTATAATGGAAGTCAATGGGGCAAAAACAGCCACAAAACAATAAATGAGGGAGAAAAAAAGAAAATCGGATGCTGCGCCAAAACTAACAATGCATGAAAGCCAATGTTCTTACTAATCTTTCACATGTCCAAGACTGTTAAAAAGGTAAAAAAAAAATCCAGGCCACAATTACCTTTTATATTTAAAATTAGTAATTTTGTGGGGTTTTTTCCCCAAATCAGTGACATCATTTAGGAATTTGGCAATTAAAGAGTTAAAATCCTGATTTTTTTTTTAAACATTTAGTATTTTTGAGCAGGACTGAGGTTGATTAATAGATTTATGCAAAAAAAATTGAAAAAATATTTATCTGATACATTTTTACAGCAGTTTAAAGTAGTGGCTGTTTTCAGCCACGAAACATAACGAAAGGGTAGTAAATTTGCCCACAGTGTACTGTTGAGTTTTTGAAAAATTTCAAAGCATTTTCCCAAAATATGTATCAAAATAAGATTAGTCACCAAAAATCATTCCATTTGCTTTAACAGAGAAAAAGTTGTGGCCAAATTAAGACTCAACAGCACCCCTCAGTGGACGAAAACGTCCCTAACAACACATAAGGGTTAAATCTGAATGGCTGACAGTAGTGTGCTACTCTATTGATATCAGAACTCCAACCGTTTCACTGTTTGTATTACTCCCCTTCCAGTATTTCTCACAGTGAGTGTCATGGCCACACTATCATGGGCCTTAAACTTGTTGATAACATTATGTTTGGTGGAAACAGGAACACTAAGTTCTCTGGAGATGTGCTTGCAGCCTTGAGATTGTCCAAGCCTGGCTATAATATTGTGTCTGACCTTTTTAGATAATTCTTTGGTGTTCTTTCTTTTATCGATGCTTACTGAAGTACATACACAATGACACAAAACAGGAGAATGAGTCATTTTCTCTATTCAAACTGGCTTAATATGTGATTGGAAATGAAACAGGAGAGTTCAATCAAAGTACACAAGAATCACTTGCTTGAAATGGAAATATTTGTAACTACTTTTGAAAGGTGCCAATAATATTATCCAGGCCATTCTAGGATTTCTCTGTGGTGCTATCAAAAGTTTAATAAATTATTTAGATTTTTTGTTTTGTTGGGCTGCAAACTGAATACATATGTGGATACCAGCGATGTAATGATACTGAAAACTCATGATACGATAATCTCAATACAAAGTCCACAATACAATATTTATTGCGATATAAAAAGAAAGACAAATGAAAACGTTTTGTACAATCGTGGCCATAACTTTTGAGAATTACATAAATATTGGAAATTGGAAAAGTTGCTGCTTACGTTTTTATAATAGCAATTTGCATATACTCCAGAATGTTATGAAGAGTGATCAGATGAATTGCATAGTCCTTCTTTGCCATGAAAATTAACTTAATCCCGAAATAAACTTTCCACTGCACTGTTAAGAAGGCTTCAGGGCGTCCAAGAAAGTCCAGCAAGCGCCAGGATGGTCTCCTAAAGAGGATTCAGCTGCGGGATCGGAGTGCCACCAGTGCAGAGCTTGCTCAGGAATGGCAGCAGGCAGGTGTGAGCGCATCTGCACGCACAGTGAGGCCAAGACTTTTGGAAGATGGCCTGGTGTCAAGAAGGGCAGCAAAGAAGCCACTTCTCTCCAAAAAAAACATCAGGGACAGATTGATCTTCTGCAAAAAGTATGGCGAATGGACTGCTGAGGACTGGGGCAAAGTCATATTCTCAGATGAAGCCTCTTTCCGATTGATTGGGGCATCTGGAAAAAGGCTTGTCCGGAGAAGAAAAGGTGAGTGCTACCATCAGTCCTGTGTCATGCCGACAGTAAAGCATCCTGAGACCATTCATGTGTGGGGTTGCTTCTCATCCAAGGGAGTGGGCTCACTCACAATTTTGCCCAAAAACACAGCCATGAATAAAGAATGGTACCAAAACCCCCTCCAACAGCAACTTCTTCCAACAATCCAACAACACTTTGGTGAAGAACAGTGCATTTTCCAACACGATGGAGCACCGTGCCATAAGGCAAAAGTGATAACTAAGTGGCTCGGGGACCAAACGTTGAAATTTTGGGTCCATGGCCTGGAAACTCCCCAGATCTTAATCCCATTGAGAACTTGTGGTCAATCCTCAAGAAGCGGGTGAACAAACAAAAACCCACTAATTCTGACAAACTCCAAGAAGTGATTATGAAAGAATGGGTTGCTATCAGTCAGGATTTGGCCCAGAAGTTGATTGAGAGCATGCCCAGTCGAATTGCAGAGGTCCTGAAAAAGAAGGGCCAACACTGCAAATACTGACTCTTTGCATAAATGTCATGTAATTGTCGATAAAAGCCTTTGAAACGTATGAAGTGCTTGTAATTATATTTCAGTACATCACAGAAACAACTGAAACAAAGATCTAAAAGCAGTTTAGCAGCAAACTTTGTGAAAACTAATATTTGTGACATTCTCAAAACTTTTGGCCACGACTGTACATTTTAAAGTTAAATTACTCTTTCTAAAGCACTTTGAGAGTTCAAAATTAAGAGCTCCAACTGATGATCTTAACTAAGAAAACTTAAGTCAGTCAGTGAATTGACTTGAACCTGAACTTTAAAAGAGACTCAACCCTCTTATTATTGCATTCACAGTGGTGTTTTCGGAAGCCAAACAAATTAGAATATAGTAGGGATGTAACGATATTATCAATATCGTGATATAGCAATAGCAAAACTGTCTCATTATTATCGTGGTCACAAGATGATATGAAACGATAGGTCTTCCTGGCAAAAAGTGTAGTTTTTAAAATATATTTAAACTTCTTATTTTAACATAAAAGGTCTTCAAAGTTGTGTTTTAGACCAGGGGTTCTCAACCTTTTTTACGCCGGGGCCCACCTCCTTCTCGGGTCAATTTTGCAAGGCCCTCCTATGCCTGACATTTCCTCATTTCATTTTTTAAACCTTTTTTTAATAACCAAAACATTTGTTTTGCCTTATTCTTCTACTGCATGTTATAAAAAACCTCAAACAAACAAACAAACTTTAAATTAAAGCTGAATTTAAAGGAAAACCCTCTGCTCAGTTCTAACTTTTTAACACACACACACACACACACACACACACACACACTAGGGATGCTCATTTCGGTTAATTTTCCTGACCGACAACCGCTGCTCGTTATCCGAACATTAACCGTTAACTGATAAAATTAGAATAATAAATTAGTTTAAAATAAAAATGGAATGCACGAGTATCTGTGATGATACATTAAAAATACAAGCAAATGTTTTATTTTAACGTGCAAACAGCAGCATACAGAGCAACAACAAAAACTGTATTGACATATACTTAAATTATCACGCATCAGCAGCGGTTCTGAGAACAGAGAAAATCTGAATGAAAAAAAAAGAATAATATAAATAGGCCTACACTAAATATGTATAAATTAAATAACTACCTAATTAAGATGACAAAACTAAAACACACTGAATCCTTTTAAGCGCTTTGAAGAACTGTACCGGTCTTATTCTTCTCTTCGGACATAAAAAATATATAGCAGGCCAGCCAATACCTCAGTGTGCCTAGTTTTTAACATGTCCACATGCTGTACGGATAGGCAGGACCGCTGCCTGTTAACCCTTAAAGACCTAGAACATTTTTGGGGCACCTGAGGCACCTGTATATTTCTTTGTTTTTTCAGACCTATTCTAGCAGTCAGCATCAATTGTCATATATCATTATAAACATAAGAACTTGAACTTTATGTCTAGCTAATTTAAAATTACAAATTTCCTTTTGTTTTCTCTAAAAATTAGTGAATTTCCAGAATTTTAGGAAAAAACGCTACCAACAATTGGGTGTTTTTTACTGTGTACTCAAACAAAAACTCCTGAAGTTTAGATTTTTTTCTTTAAAAATTTGTATTTAGGTGTTTTACACTTCCAAATAAAATTTTGTCTATATATAACATTCCCCAAGCAAGTTATAGCCAATTATTACAATATTATTTAGGTGCTTTTCAGTGAAAAACTGGCCCATTTCGTTTATTGACAATATAGATCTGTCCAAAAACGTTTCAGGAGTAAAGTCATTGCAGAAACAGTGTTAAATAATAGCAAAACACAGTAAAAAATAATTTACTATTTCATAAATATATTCTTAATCCAAAAGATGAACAATAAACACAAATAGTGTAGAAAGTAGCACAAGAAAAAATGCACAAACTGTCTTGTGCAACAAAAAAATAAATAAACAATCCAAATTATTCACAAACTACACACAAAATGAGAGAGAAATATACAGAGTGCAACCGAAAAAATAGTACAAATAATCTTTAAAAACTATATAATAATTAGTTACATAATATAACAACCAAATAGATGGATCTGCTGGCTGTAGTCTGCGTCGGAATCTATTTTACCGGGACATCGCCTAGTGACCGAAAACCCACATTCCAGTGCTTTATCCGATATCTACTGTTGTTTCATCCTTGTTTTTGGTTTGTTTTATGTCAAAGGGCTCTGTCGTGAGTATTTCTGTACATTTTCAAAGAATGCTGTCATGCAAATGTGTTATTTTGCGTTTGTTTTCATGCACGCAAGACGCACTTTGCTTTCACTTTGCGTCTGTTCAGATCTGCAAAGAAACATACTAATCGGTGGTTCAAAAGACCAAAACCTATGTTTATTGGTTGAATAGATGACAGTTTGAACCAATCGGGGCACAGGGGTGGGACTAAGCATCAACAATCGTTCCTGTTTGGCTCAGAGGACCAAAACGTGTTGATTTCATCTGACGAATCAGTGCTGAGGAAATGTGATGACGTAATCACGCTTACTACGGAGCCTCTGAATATCCAAATGAGACAAATGCGATATCACTGAAAAGAGCAGACTCTGTACTTTACGAGACTTTTTAAAGCATTCAAATTGGATTAGCGGTTCAAAAGTTATTAAACATTTAAGACCAATAGTTATTTTTAGCCGCCGGCGGCTGTCTCGGTCTTTGAGGGTTAACTCTTAGATCCGCGAAAAAACACCATCACAAAAACCCTTTCAATTTGCGGTTCGGGACTTCCATCCACTGTCATGTGCGTGTGGAGAAGCGCGTGTTTTACAGCGTTCAGCAATAGCCAATCACAGACATGTATGTTGATTATCACTGTGGCCAATCAGAGGAGGCTATGTTACAATCCACTCACCAACCAAAGTGCCGGTTTCAGTTTTGCTGATTTCTACACTTTCGCGAACTCTCTTATTAAAACAAAGAAAGTGTTGGCATTATATAAATAAGAGATTAATTGTGCAGTGTAAAGGTTATTTTATTACTTTTTAATAACTTTATGAGATTGCGATGAACTCTAGGATGAGTGATAGCTTTCCAGTGATTGTAACGGGAGCGCCTATTGCGCACTTTCTAGACTATAATTCATTCAGAATTTGAATACATTCACTCACGGATTCACTCTCTGATAACCCAATAACGCCACTTGCCATTGAGCTGCATATACTACATCTGTTTACTAGGTAAAGGTGAAGCGAAATATGACTCTGTACAGCCACACTGCACGTGTCGACACGCACGCGTGAGTAAACAGATAACTTACAAATAGAATTATTTCTTTCACCATGCAGCAAACGTAAAAAAAAAAAAAAAAAAAGAATAGAAAAAAACCCTTTTAAACCATTTAACTGATAGTAATAATCGGTTAAAATTCTTACTGTCAGTTTAACGGTTAAACGGTCAATATGAGCATCCCTATTTTCCACACCTCAGAACGGCTCAGTTCACAGTGAATGAATGCAGTGAACTGGTTTATTGCATGTGCTGTGAGTTTAGTGTGTGTTTGGGAATGCAACAGGCACCAGTTAGGCTTTATGTTTGCAGCCGATAATTACAGAATTTCACTAGATTTGCAGTGAGATTTTTACAAGCCTGTTTTTACTAAAGCTGGAGATTTCCGTCAAAATAAATGCTCCACAGCTGTTTCCGTCAAAATGAAAGCTTAAAAGAGCAGTATGAATTGCTGACAGTGAGAGGTTTAAATGGTTAAGATTACTGCAGTCCAAATTCAAAATCTCTTTCAAGGGTAGGAATTAGGAAAGTAGTAAGTAATTTCTCTACAGTAGTCTAAAAATAATGTACCTATGAAATATTCATTTTAATTTATTTTACAGTGCAATTGTTTTGCAGTATATGGTTATTACTGTCATTGTTTTTATATTCTAATTTGTTTGGCATCCTAAAACACCAGTGTGAATGTACTTTAGACTGATCAGGTACAAGTCAATTCACTGACTTTTTTTCTTAGTTACAAACATGGGTTGGAGTTAAGTTTGAACTCTCAAAGTGCATTAGATTATTTAAACTCATAAAGGCACAACATTTTTATTTTTTCCACAATAAATATCGTATCGTGGTTTTTGATATTGTTACATCCCTAGAATATAGTAATAATAATAACAACAACAACAACAACAACAATTTTATATATAAATGAGAGCTTTTATTTTGACAGAAAACTCCAGCTGCAGTGAAAACAGGCTTACAAAAACGCATTTCACTACAAATCAAGAGAAATGCTGTAGTCATCTGCCATGAAAATAAAGCATAACTGGTGACTGTTGCATTCCTAAACTTGCGCTAAACTCACAACACATGCAATAAATGAGTTCACTGCAATTACTGTGAACTGAGCCGTTCTGAGGCGCAGCAAACACCGGAGCATTAGCTGATCGCCTGAAGGAAGTGTACTTGATGAAAAGAATTAAGCCATATTGTGCTTTCATTTGTGCATTTCATTTGTGTGACAGATACTATGCCAAAGCATAATGGCCCAAAACACACCTTTAAAGAACTTTTATGTTAGCATAGGAAGTTTAAAATTTGTACTGGAAAACCTATTGTTCCATATCATCATGTGTCCATGATAATGAGACTTTATATCAACGATATTGATAATACCGTTATATCCCTGGTGGATACCAAAATATGTGGCTTACTTACAAAGTTTAAGTTTTCCATATACTTACATAAATGTAAGCATACATTTATTGCATCATGCTATTGAGAAACTAGCCTATGAAATTAGTGTTGCAATTAGGGCTGTGTGATATGGACAAAAGAAACCTATCACGATTTTCTTAAACAGTATTGTGATTTCGATTTTAATCACAATTTTGACACAGACATGTTTTACAGTGTGAATCTAAAACATTTTTTTTAAAGGAAAAAAATTATATCTGTATCAAAGACCTGTAACATGTCTCTAAAACAGAAGGCGGGAAAAAAAAAATCACCTAGCAGGTGAAAAAAAGGTAGGAGCACCAAAAAAAATGTAGGCGCACCCAATTTCTTTTTAGTAATGCACTGATCTTGATTCTTCATGGCTGATTTTGACAGCAGAAGCACGTGATCAAAGTAGGCTACTCTTTCAATATTCAAAGTGTCGCTCTCTAAACACGGGATATTAAAATTGCTTTTGAATGCGTGCCCGCGTTTTACTTTTGGTTTCGTTTTACCGATCGTGCGAGAGTCTCAACGGCGCTGAGCGTGCATTCTACAATAAAAGAGATTATTTTAACAAAACCATTTGAAATATGAGAGGACACAAACAGGATTTTGCAAAGCATGTCCCTAGTGGAAAATACGCCTCTGTGTGAGTGGAACTCTGCCGCTGAGTTATCATCTGATGTGAATGAATGCCGCGTTGTACAGTAACGTATATGGACACGGAGGCGCCAGAATTGTATCTGACAGAATGTACCCTATAGCACGAAATATATTATATTTCTACAAAAGCAGTTTGTGGAGAGCTTTTATTTTTCACAATTGAAAGAGAGAATGGCGAACCTGTCACTGTATCAGCTCACAGCAGTCTGTGCAGTAGTTAGGCTAGCGAAAGTTTGGTAAAGAAATGAAACCAAGTCGGACCACAACAGTTTCTCGCACTCGCACAAATGCTCCCAAATATAATTTGAGGTCGTGCAGATTAAATTTTTGGGAGCATATGCGACCAAAACGGTCGCAATTTAGAGCCCTGCCTAGTAAAGGTAGAACAAAATGTCTTTAGAATAAATCTATGGCAAAAAGTAAGTATGTGTGTGCGTATGTGCGTGCGTTTGAAAAAACAACAACCCAGACCACAGTGTCCCACATAAAAACAATTAGAACACTGGCAGAGTCTAGCTGCTTTCTGCTAAGAAAACCTGCATGACCATTTCAGGTTTCAAGCATGAACGTTGGCATGTTCTTGCTCTCTGTTTAGGCGCGCTGTGTTGTGATCGGCTCAAACAGCATGCTGCGGGAAAAGAATCAGTCGAGTGCGTGCCAAAAATCGTGCTGTAAGGCGATTTAGAAACCGTGCATGTTCACATCGTGATTTCGATACGATTTCAATTAATCGCACAGCCCTAATTGCAATATAAAAGCAAGTTTTAGTAGTCATAAAACTTGATTTTCTAAATACACATTCTAATTTTTTTCTTTTTCTTTTGATTCTTTCGTTCTGTGTGTTCTGGACATGTTTTATGAAGCTCACCGACAGGGATCTCCACTCACCTCTTGACATGTCTGCTGAGAGTCTTCTTGCTGGCATGAAGCTTGTTACAGAAGGGACACTTGTGCTCTTTCCTCTGGACAGGCGAATCACTATCATGCTTCTTCTTGTGCACAGTGAGGTTTGATTTGGTGGAGTAGCATTGGAAACAGATGTCACACTGGAACGGTTTTTCTCCTGTGTGTACTCTAGTGTGACTCTCATATTTACCTACGAAAAGAGGAAAAAGCAAATCAATGACTCTGTAACTGTAACTGTACAAACCCTAATGTATGACATTACAGCAACAACAAAAAACTGCACTCATTTTATTTTGATGCAAGAAATAATAATAATAGATGACAAACTGCTTAATAAGGTTTTCTTAAACAGTGAAATTATTTATTGGGTTTTTGCTTACTTATGATATCAGGACAGTTGTAAAACTGTGACATTTTTGACTATACTGCACTAAAAATGAATTTTAATACAGGAATTAAAAACATGCTCTTAATATGTATATTCAAAAGTTTGGGATCAGTAAGCGTTTTAATGTTTTTCAAATAAGTCTCTTCTGCTCACCAAGCCTGCATTTATTTGATCGAAAGAATCAACAGCACAACAGATAAAATGTTTAAAATGTAATTTATTGCTGCTCAAAAAAACCTTTATTATTATTATTATTATTATTATTATTATTATTATTATTATTATGTTGAAACAGCTGAGTAGAATTTTTTTCGGGTTTCTCAGATGAATAGAAAGTACAGAAGAACAGCATTTATCTGAAATAGAAACCTTTTGTAACATTATAAATGTCTTTATCATCACTTCTGATCAATTTAAAGCATCATTGCTAAATTCTTGCTAAATTAAAGTATTAATTTTTTTCATTACATTTAAATGCTGATTTTTGGATCTTCCTATTCAACACAGAATCCTGAAAAATACTTACAAACCTATTCTAAATATTGATGATAATAATAAAAAAAAATGTTTCTTGAACAGCAAATCAGCATATTAGAATAATTTTAATTAATAAAAAATAATAATTAAATTTAGCTTTGATCACAGGAATAAATTACATTTTAAAACATATTAAAATAGAAAACAGATATTTTAAACATATTGTACAATATTACTGCTTTTGCTGTACTTTGGATCAAATACATGCAGGCTTGGTGAGCAAAAGAGAATTCTTTAAAACAAACATTAAAAATCTTACTATTCAAAAACTTTTGACTGGTAGTGTATATATAATGGTTTCCACAAAAATATCAGTTTTAACATGAATAAGAAATGCTTTCTGAGCAGCAAATCAGCATATTAGAATGATTTCTGAAGGATCATGTGACACTGAAGACTAAAGTAATAATGCTGAAAATTCAGCTTTGATCACAGGAATAAATTACATTTTAAAATAGAAAACAGTTATTTCAAACTGCAATAATATTTCTTTTAATATTATTATTTAAATTATTATTATTGAAAATATTACTTTAATATAATATTATATATCACTAAGCATAAAAAACATTTGACTTCCTTTACATTCTACTTCTCACCTATGCGATCAAAGGTCTTGTCACATTTGGGACACTTCAAAGTCTTTTTGTTAGTGCTCTGGATCACAATGGGCGCCAGTCCTTCTGGAAACACATGTCCGGTGACCTCTGTGGCTTGGCTGTTCTCCACAACGGCGCGACTAAATGTCGGTTCGGCCTCCTTCTGGGCTTCAGCTTGCTCTACAGCCTCTTCTTGCTTCTCAGCATCTTCACATTCTACATCCTCGACCTCTGCCGCAACGGCCGTTTCTTCTCGCACCTCCTTGCTAGTTTGCTCTTCCTGCTCATTATGTTGCTCTTCCTCACTTTCGTCATCCTCTTCCTCCTCCTCAAAAGCAGCAGCATCGTCCTTTGGAGTTCTTTGGCCAGGTTTTCCAGACAGGACATGGACGTTTTCACTCTCCTGGGTATCAAATTTAGCAGGGGTCCTTCTCTGACGGGCAGATCTGCGGGTAGTGACCGCAGATGTGCTTGCCATGCTTTGCTCCTCCTCAACTTGGCAACCAGCGCTGTGCGTTTTAGCCAGGTGATTCTCCAAAGACTTCTTATAGCAGAAAGTACGATTGCAAAATGAGCATTGAGCTCCTGCTTGCGTCTGGACATCGGGAGTCTCCGGTTGAACCTGCTGAACATCACTTTCTTCATCAGCTTGAGCTGGTGTTGCCCACTTCGCTAAAAGATTGACAGCTTCCATCATGTCTAGCAGACAGGCAGCATCGGCCAAAGCAGGAATCTGGCTTTCTGAAACGTCAAATTCAGACGTGTACAGGAAGTTGATCAAATGTCCAAATGTGGAGCTCTCTATGTTATCAATGGTAACGTGGTGCAGCTCAGGGTTTTCGCTGAATTTGGCATGAAAATACCCACTGCCAAAAGCCAAAACCACCTTGTGTGCACGATACGTCTTTCCACAGACCGTGACAGTTGTGTCACAGAATGATGGCATCTTCTGCCGATCTTCATTCAAGAACTTTAAGAAACACCCATCAGTTTGGAATATTCTCAGATGCCTCTTTTCTGAGTCTTTAATGACCACGTCAACCTCGCTCCTAACATCAGATGTTGCTGTCCTCTGTGTTTCTTTGCTGCTGATATCCTTCACTTTTGAGGTCTGCTGAGGTGCACTTACTTTTTTCTTCATGTTTAGGGTTGCTAACACAAAAAAATCACTGAAAAACAAAACAAAAAGTGACATAACATTATAGGACTATTATACTGACCATTTAGTAATGAAGCAAAACTGAAGAAAACTAGAACTTTTTTTGCATTAATCTGTCCAACATGTTCATAGTTAATGTATTACATCGGAGCGCATGCTTCTGCTGCTTTTATCTTTATGTCTTCCATTTCAAAATATTTTCATTTTTAACAATCATTATGTTAGTTTCTATAAATGTGACCCTGGACCACAAAACCAGTCTTAAGCAGCACAGGTATATTTGTAGCAATAGCCAAAAATATATTGCGTGGGTCAAAATTATCGATGTTATGCCAAAAATCATTAGGATATTAAAAAAAGCTCATGTTCCATGAATATATTTTATACATTTCCTACCATAAATATATCAAAACGTAATGTTCGATTAGTAATATGCATTGCTAAATACTTCATTTGGATATCTTCATTAAATATTTAGATTTGTTTTGCACACTCAGATTCCAGATTTTAGTTGTATTCTCAGCCAAATATTGTCCAATCCTAACAAACCATACATCAATGGAAAGCTTATTTATGTTACCGCTTTCAGGCGATTGTATAAATCTTATGACTGGTTTTGTGGTGCAGGGTCACAAATATTGATAAATCTAGTAATTCAACTGCTTTAAGAAGAACACATTGAGAATACATGATGGTTTCATGCTCACTATTGTCTCCATCTATCTAAGAAAATCTAATGAGGTTGACAGTTGACATGTGTTAATTTCATTGACATTTAGTTTTTTGTGGTTTTACTATGAATACAACTTTTTAAAATGAGGTAAATTATCTAAAAATGATCCCAAACACCTTCAGGCCTTCAGCATGAAGGATAACTCTAATATCATCTTGTTTTTTCCTATATAGCTGATGCCGCTGACAAATAGCAGGGACACTACTGTGAAACCGAATATATATATATATATTTTTTTTTTTATAAATGTACCTATTTATTCAATCAAGATAAATTACACTTTTTTTTAACCTTAACATGCATTATAACGTAAATATAACATCAAAAATTTGCTAAAATAAAGTGTAAATACAAAATGTCACATTTGTGTTGAGTACAGTGCCTTGCGAAAGTATTCATACCCGTTAATTTTTTTCACGTTTTATGTTGCTGCCTTTTAAAATCCTTTTTTCCACATCAATCTACACTCCATACACCATAATGGAAAAGCAAAAAAAAAAAAAACATCTTTAACATCTTTTTTTTAATTATTATTACAAATTAAAAACCTAAATTATTCCACTGCATAAGTATTCATACCCTTATCTGGGACAGTTGAAATTTAGCTCAGGAGCATTCATAGTGCTTGTAGATGTTATTACACTTTGAGTGAAGTTAACCTGTGGCAAATTTAGTTGAATGGGTATGATTTGGAAAGGCACACACACCTTAATAAAATATTAATAAAACTGCTGAAAATGCATAACAGAAGAAAAAACAAGGCCTGTGGTAAAAATCAAACTACCTCTACACTGCAAAAAATGCATTTCTAGCTTAGATTTTTTGTCTTGTTTCCAGCCAAAATATCTAAAAATGTATTTTCTAGACAAGTAAAAACTATTTTCAGAAAAAAAACAAGTCAAAATTCAGCGTTTTTGTTTTGCTTAGAATAAGCAAAATAATCTGCCAATGGGGTAAGCAAAAAAAAAAATCTTATTTTTAAACAGAAAACAAGATTATTTTGCTTACCCCATTGGCAGACTATTTTGCTTGTTTCAAGCAAAAATGCACTTAATTTTGACTTTTTTTCTGAAAACAAGACAATAATTTTTACTCATCTAGAAAATCCTTCTTGATTTAAAAGCTTCTAAGCTAGAAAAGCATTTTTTGCAGTGTAGAGCTCAGTGACAGGATTGCATCAAGCCACACATCTGGGAAAGAGTTGAGAAAAAATTCTGCTGCATTGAAGGTTCACAGAAGCATGTAGCCTCCATTATCCATAATGGAAGAAGTTTGGAACAACTAGGACTCTTCCTAGAGCTATGTGTAGATGGGAAAATCTTACAGAAGGACAAACATCAATGCAACATTCCACCAGTCTGGGCTTTATGGTGGTGTGGCATGACTCAATCCTCTCCTCAGCGAAGACACATGAAAACAGACTTGAATTTGCCAAAAAAAAAAAAAAAAGCAGCACCCAAAGGACCCTCAGACTGTGAGAAACAAGAATCTGTGGTCTGATGAACCTCAATTCCATGCATCGTGTTTGAAGGAAACCAGGCACTGTTCACACTGCAAAAAATGCTTTTCTTACGTAGATTTTTTGTCTTGTTTCCAGCCAAAATATCTAAAAAATCTTGAATCAGGAAGGATTTTCTAGACAAGTAAAAATTATTATCTTGTTTTTAGTAAAAACAAGTCAAAATGAAGTGAATTTTTGCTTAAAACAAGCAAAATAATCCGCCAATGGGGTAAGAAAAAAAATCTTATTTCAAGCAGACAACTAGATTATTTTTCTTACCCCATTAGCAGATTATTTTGCTTGTTTTAAGCAAAACCTAATTTTGACTTGTTTTTACTAAAAACAAGACACAAATTTTTACTTGTCTAGAAAATCCTTCCTGATTCAAGAATTTTTAGATATTTTGGCTGGAAACAAGACAAAAAATCTAAGTAAGAAAAGCATTTTTTGCAGTGCATCACCTGCAGAGTACCATCTCAAATATATGTTGATAGCAGCTTCACGCAGGGTGTTTTTCAGAGGCAGGGACTGAGGGACTCGTCAGAGTAGAAGAAAAAGCTCAATGCATCTGAGATAGCCTTATTGAAAACCCAGTCTAGAGCATTCAGAACCTCAGACTGGGCAGACGGTTCACCTTCCAACAGGACAATGACCCTAGGCACATAGCAAGAGTGAATGTCCTTGAGCGGCTCAGCCACAGCCTGGGCTTGAACCCAAACAAACATTTATGGAGAAACCTGAAAAGACCCCATCCAAGCTGACAGAGCTTGAGAGGTGAAGATGTAATGCCAGATAATTGCAAAATGTTGATGTGCAAATCTTGATGCATCAAAAGACTTGAGGCTGTAAAGGTGCTTCTGCTAAGTACTGGGCTAAGGGTATGAATACTTACGCAATGTACTTATTTCAGTTTTTTTTATTTTAATACATGAAGTTGTGACAATTCTGTTTTTGTTTTGCAACATAACAAAACATGAAAAAAAATGAAGGGGTATGAATAATTTCGCAAGGCACTGTAAAGTTACATCCTAGTGGACTCTATGGCTTTTTAAAAGCAAAAAACTAAATGAAACAATAAAATGGCTTTAACTAATTTTAAATGATTAACGTTTGTTATGTATTCACCATTGCTGACATTTGTTAAATCATAATAATTTTGGCATGAACTTGTGTGTTGACTTAGTGGCATAGAGCAGTAACTTCGGACAGAAAGAAGAATTGACAGTTCCAAACATGATAACGTTTTGTTTGCTGTTTTTGATTTGAAGAGAACGGCACAGCGAAACAAACACATTACCACTTGATCCGCATGCATTACACTGTTCTCCCGATTCCAAAATCTAGCTTCTTGCGAATGAGGACAATGCAAATCTTAAGTGAACTACCCCTTACGGCCCCCCATTATGTCATGCGCCCACAGGGCCCCTCCAGAACAGGAGTGCGTTGACAAACGACCACAAAATGGCCCGTGGCAAACTGCAAACACTGAATTAAATTCCAGTTCCAGTCTTACCTTTGAAGAGATTAAACGTGCGGTGGTGTTCTGAACAGCTCACTTATTTTGCCTTTGTATACAAATAACAAAATACACCTTTTTCCGGATTATAAAACGCATTGTGTCCTTTTTCCATCGTCCAGAATCCCGACGTCTCAACAAGCTGTTTAGTCATTGGCTGAAAGCGAAACGTCTTCCTGTTTCATAGGTTAAAATATATAGCTTATTCATCCTCCGTAAATAACGTTTATGCAACCTGAAATTTTGTGAAAGTTAATTGTGTATATGTTTTAATTTATAAATAACAACAGCAACAATAACAACAATAAACGTACCATGACGTCGTCCAGACGAAGCACAGCATTGTGGGTAATGTAGTTGGTGTGCGTAAACGCAACTTTCCCCTGCCGAAATGTCCCGTTCAAGTATGATTCAGTTTCACTCTTGTGTATGGTGATATTTTTTTCCACACACGGGATCTTTGTTGCATTTGTAGCAGCCCATGTAAAGGTATTTTCACTTACTGTCACCTACAAGCGAACAACAATGAGAATATTCAACACTGAGCCTGTAAACGGTTTATTTTTATTGCGCAATTCCAATAATATCCCACTTTGAATCCTTTGCAGGAAAATTATGAATATGTGCACTTACTGTGGTGGTCCTGAACTGTATCTGACCAACTTTGGTCTCTAGGACCGACTTTATAGCTCTAGACCACCAGTTATAAAAATTCACTTTTCTTTCAGTTAGAACTTTTGAACCCTTTGTCCTAAAAATTAATCTGATTACTGTTCTTATGCTAATCACATTCAAATAAGACTCTGCCCATTACAGTAGCCGCCATTTTGAAATGTACTGTATTTAGCTTTGCTACTTCTCTCAAATTTGATCTAATTTGCACCAAATTTGGCTCAGATGACAATTAGACTGAACCAACTGAGCCAGCTGTATCTCAGTAACACTTCAATCTATTGAAATGAGACTTGGTAAGCTTCATTAGCTCTATGATCTGAAGGTATCTGCCAAATTTGGTGATAGGACGCAGCTATAGGTCATGAATTTAAAAAAATGGCTATGTTTGCTCATAACTTGTAAAATGATTGTCAGAAGTTTATGAACTTGGTGTCTATAAAATCCTCGGGTCATGCCAAATTATTTTTTTTCAAGATTGGATGAATTTTCTGTACATCATTTTGAAATGTGTTGTTATGCTGCGTTCCAGGCAGGTTTTTTAACTGGTAAATCACGACTTCAAACCACGACTCACAACTTTGTAGCGTTCCAGGCAAGTCACGCCAAACTGCCTGGGCACATTTATGAATTATTGTTATTTTTATATTATTATTAATTTGATTGCAATGTTATATTGTCCTAAGCTCTATTTTTCCACCGTGTGCCACTTGCATAAACACCGCACGCATTTGGGGCTGACATTGTTGTTTCGCGGGCTATGTTACGTCAGAACTCGGAACTGGGAGAACATCGATCTAGTATTTGTTCACGAGTGGGAAGTCACGGGTTTGACTGCCGTTCCAGTGCACTTTCACTGGTAGAAGGTTGGAAAAACACGGGTTACGGGTTGTCTGGAACGCGGCATAAATATCAGTATCTTTACTGGTTCAAGTAGCCAATTATCATCAGTGTCCACTTAAAACTGATCGTGGAGACCAACCCGTAAGTCGTAGAGACTTGAAACTTGGAGGGACGGTAGTACTCACACCATCTAACAATGTTACCAAGGCTCGCCCCAGTCAGCCTGAAGAGGGCGCAACGGCAATCAAAAGTATGAAATCAATAATAACTCCAATAATAACTCCTTAACTGTTCGTCGCAGGCTCAAATGTCTGTTGGAATCCTTGGCTCACGGACAAAACGCACACTCGATTTGTCCGCCATTCTGGCAAAGGTTTTTATTTTGCATGTTTTGCACAACATACTTTTGTGAACTAGTCCTAGGTTTTTCGTCTGATCGGAAACAAAGTGCAGGAGGACACTCTGGAGAGTGAATATCAATAATTCTCAAAAAAAGAGTTGACTTTTTGACTTTGAGTCGCAAAGGGACATTTAAAAGAGGCAGGGCCACCTTTACTAAAATGGCTATAACTTTTGAATGGAATGAGATATCTTCGCCAAACTTACAATGTGTGTGTAAGAGCTGAATCTGAGGTCAAATGAAAAAAAGTCGTGGAGTTCAGCCACTTGGTGGTGCTATAAGAGGGGAAAAAAAACATAAAACCGGCCATAACTATGCAACCGTTTGTCCTATCGACATGGAAATCTGCATGCACGCTCTTGACCCAAAGTGCCACGAGTGGTTATAAGGACATTTGCAAAATTCAGAAAACATGGCAGCCATAGGCCATTGAATTTTGACTGCCTTTTAGACAGAGGTTGGATTGGAATGAAACTCACGGCCGTAAAGGTCTGTGAAAAATTTAAAAGGAATCAACCACTGGGGGGTGATATCGCATTTTTCAAAGGCATAAACAATTGTATATTGCACAGTTTTTCATACATACGCATGATATTCATATCATACGATAGACCTCCTCATTCCAAACAGCTTTGCCTCTAGAACCACTGTTCTCAATCAAAACCATTCGTTAAATGATTGAAAAAATAAAATAAAAAACTACTTTTGCGAACTAGTCCTAGGTTTTTCACTCAATCTGGAAAAACCACTGCATTACAATTCTCTGGATTCTCTAGGTAAATAATTATCAAAACAAATGTTGAAATTTACTTTTTGGGAAGCTGTAATGGGGTCGTTTAGAAAAGGGACCTGTCCAAATATATACGTAAAAGCCTATAAAGACTAATCAAAAACTCAAAACTTCATGAAACCTGCTGAGCACATGCGATACGTGATTCTAAACAAGCATGCAAAGTTTTAGGGAGATCGGACCACAGCTGGCGCTATAACAGTCATAAACGTTAAAAAACATATTTCTATGATAAATTACCTGTATTTGATAAAAATGAATTTTTTAATCATTGATTTAGATTGCTTTAGATGCAATCTTGCTTAAAGCACTTGAAACCCGGTAATCACTGCTTGCAACTATATATATATATATATATATATATATATATATATATATATATATATATATATATATATATATATATATATAAAATCATTTTTACATATCTGTACAAAATTAGGTATGGATAATTGACAGTATGTACTGAAGGTGCCTGAGAAGTTTGAAGACTAATTTGAAAGATATAAGGCTTTTTATTAAAATGTTCTTGGTGTACTTTCTCTGATTAATTTTATTCTTCACTGTTCTTCACATTTAAAAACCAGCATTAAAGTCTAAATAGGGGATTATAATTGAGTTCTGTCTAAGAATTGCTAATAACTTCACTCAGATCTGTTTTATGTAATTTCAGAGCTGGATCGGTCCATACGGTGAGGATGCGTGAGCTCTCTCAGATTAGCATGGCTCCTGTCCCTGGCCTCACACCAGTTCATTAGACATGTAAGTGCATTACCATAATCCCAAGCATTGGGGTGAACCCACTGAGAAGCCAGTCCATCCTAAACACACATGAATGAGGAAGAGCCAAGGAAGTCTCTGAGGGTAATGGTGTTTTACAAAGCTGGTTTTAGGTCTCCTGCCTGTTTAGTCTGTTTATAACTACAATCATGTCAGGACTGGGCACTTCTTTCTGGATTGTACTATTGCTCTTTGCAGGTAACAATTTTAATTACAATTTTATCTTGTGGTATACTTACGGATTACATTAGAAACTTGTTTGTTTGTGCTTTTTGTATTTCTGTACACCAAAACAAGTTGTATCAGTATTTATTTTCTCTGTAAAAATGCACATTGTAAATGCATGCTGTTTAATATTTTAAGATTTTTCTTTAAGAATATACAGTTGAAGACAAAAGTTTACATAGACCTTGTAGAATCTGCAAAATGTTAATTATTTTACCATAAAAATGACCCTGTTCAAAAGTTTACTTACACTTGATTCTTGATAATGTGTTGTTACCTGAATGATCCACAGCTATGCTTTTTTGTTTAGTGATAGTTGTTTATTTGTCCTGAAAAGTTAAACGGCCTGCTGTTCTTCAGAAAAATCCTTCAGGTCCCACAATTTTTTTGGTTTTTCAGCATTTTTGTGTATTGGAACCCTTTCCAACAATGACTGTATGATTTTGAGACCCATCTTTTCACACTAAGGACAAATAAGGGACTCATATGCAGCTAATACAGAAGGTTCAAACGCTCACTGATGCTTCAGAAGAAAACACAATGCATTAAAACTTTTTAAATTTGAAGATCATGATAAATTTAACTTGTTTTGTTTTGGGGAACATGTTAGTATCTTCTGTAGCTTGGGAAGGGCAGTACTAAATAAAAAAAAATATTAAGGCATTTTTACACATTTTCATTCTGTTCAAAAGTTTTCAGATTCTGCAATGTGCATGTAAACTTTTGACTTCAGCTGTAAATTAATACTACAACATTTTTTTTTTTTTTTAATTTTACTCTTTTTTTTTACAGCCAGAAACAATGTTTTGAAGGGGAATTCACACAAAAACAAAAATTCTGATTGCATGATTTTTTGATTCTCATTTCATTCAGTCCATTGGAATTTGCATCTCACTGACTTTCATCATATAGATAAAAAATTGCAATTAATTTCATTGTATGTGATTGTGTGTGTTCCACAAAAGAATGTAAGACAGGTTTGGAATCACATGAGGATGAGTAAAAGCTGACAGATATAAAGTCAACCAGTATCGGTCAGTGACGTTCACAACACTATAAAAAGTCTTAAAACTTGTGTCTTCTCTCCCTCAGGAGTCTGCAGTGAGGAAACTATTAATGGATGTGGTATCAACCCGTGCATGAACGGTGGCGTGTGCGAGAATCAGGATGGACAATACAAATGTCACTGTTCGCAAACAACCTATAATGGAAACCTCTATGGAGGACCACACTGCACTGTAGTCCTGCTGGGCTGTGAACGTCACTGGTGCCAGAACGGTGCCACTTGCTATCCGTACCTAGACAATGGACGGCATCGATACAGCTGCATCTGCCCTGATGGTTTCACTGGAAAGAAATGCCAGACGTCCACCACCTTCTCCTTTGAGGAAAATGGATTCATGCAGATCCAAACCAACCTCTCCAATGCTTTCGAACCTTTGAATGTCACTCTGAGTTTTCGCACATTACAGGCAGCGGCCACTCTGCTCCAGTTTCAAGTTGAAGACCAGTTTCTTACACTGGAGTTAGTGGATGGAAGAGTACGCCATACACTGCAGAAAGCCCAGGACACTGAAAGCACTCTATTAGAGCTCCCGTTGATTGTTTCTGATGGTCATTGGCATACAGTCAAGGTCTCGCTGCGCAACAACATGCTCGGGCTGAGTCTTACAGACCCGTCTTGCCTTGAAGACACGTGTCGTATGGAAGTACAGATTGATCAAGCACAGTCTGAACTGGGTTCAGGTCTGTCTGAGTTGACCACGATCCAGAATCTCTACATAGGTGGAAGAGGAGAGCAACAGACTGCTTTGAGCTTTCTGGGATGTATGAGAGATGTGTGGTTGGATTCACGCATAATAGTGCCTGGACTGGGGCTGAGGGCTTCTGCTAAGCAAGTTAATGTGAAACAGGGCTGCAGTGACTGGGACCGCTGCAAGGAAAACCTGTGCCAGAACAGAGGCAGATGTGTCAAGACTGGATGGAGGAGCTTTAGCTGCGAATGCCATCGGCCTTATGAGGGCGAGCACTGTTTAGATGGTATGATTGCTTTTACGTTATACTACTTGGGTTAGTTATATAACACAACTGTTTATTTAGACACTTAAAGGGATAGTTCACCCAAAAATGAAAATTTGATGTTTATCTGCTTACCCCCAGGGCATCCAAGATGTAGGTGACTTTGTTTCCTCAGAATAACACAAACGAAGATTTTTAATGAAAACCGGTGCAGTCTGCCAGCCATATAATGGACATGGATGGGCACCAAACCTTTAAAAGTAAACAAAAACATGCACAGACAAATCCAAATTACACCCTGCGACTCGTGACGATACATTGATGTCCTGAGACACGAAACGATCGTTTTTTGCGAGAAACTGAACAGTATTTATATCATTTTTTACCTTTGATACACAGCCACGTCCATCTGTTCTGAGCACGAGTTTAGCATCCGGTTCGTTACATGTGAACGCGCTCTGGCATAGAATACGCAAATTCCGTAAGGGGAAATCGGTGAAAAGTCCCGGATGAGTTTGCGCAAACAAACGTAATCTTTTAGCTTTAAATCGGTTTGAACAATCAGGATAAGCGCAAGTAATTACCATTTTGAATAGCCGCTATACCCACAATCTCTGTGCTCTATATAAACAATGAGTGTTGTATTCATGCGACAGATCGCTTCCGGCGTTTGCGTATTCTACGCCAGAGCGCGTTCACATGTAACAATCCGGATGATAAGCTCGTGCTCAGGACAGATGGACGTGGCTGTGTATCAAAGGTAAAAAATGATATAAATACTGTTCAGCTTCTCACAAAAACCGATCGTTTCGTGTCTTAGGACATCAATGTATCGTCACGAGTCGCAGGGTGTAATTTGGATTTGTCTGTGCATGTTTTTGTTTACTTTTAAAGGTTTGGTGCCCATCCACTCACATTATATGGCTGGCAGACTGCACTGGTTTTCGTTAAAAATCTCTGTTTGTGTTCTGCTGAGGAAACAAAGTCACCTACATCTTGGATGCCCTGGGGGTAAGCAGATACACATCAAATTTTCATTTTTGGGTGAACTATCCCTTTAAAGGGATAGTTCAGCCAAAAATGAACATTTTGGCATGAATTACTCCCCCTCATGTCGTTACAAACCTGTAAGACCTTCATTCATCTTTGGAACACAAATTAAGATTTTTTTTGTTGAAATCCAAGAGCTTTCTGACCCTACATACACAGCAACGTGACTGTCACGTTCAAGGCCTAGGAAGGTAGTTAGGACATTGATAAAATAGTCCATGTGACATTAGTTCAACCTTAATTTTAGAAAGCTATGCAAATACTTTTTGTGCAAATACTTTTTGTGCAAATACTTTTTGTGCACAAAGAATGCAAAAGTTCTCTTCCGTGTCAGTCTTCAACAGTGCTACAAATACTCAAGAAAAGGAATCTTTTCTGATTCAACCGAGATAAAACTGTAAACAATATAGAATAAACATTTATCTTTCCTTGTCGCTTTTAACAGTTAAACTGCCTGCTGTTCTTCAGGTCCCACAAATTCTTTGGTTTTCCAGCATTTTTGTGCAACTATTACAGAAGGTTCAAACGCTCACTGATGCTTTTTGAATTCGAAGATCAGGGTAAATGTAACTTATTTTGCCTTCTGGGAAACATGTAACTATCTCTAAATTAAATAAATGTGATATATTTAGGTAAAATAAGAAAAATGTACACATCCTCATTCTGTTCAAAAGTTTTCACCCCCCCACCTCATGTTTCCTTCTGGAGCATCAGTGAGAGTTTGAACCTTCTGTAATAGCTGCATATGAGTCCCTTATTTGTCCTCAGTATGAAAAGATGGATCTCAAAATCATACAGTCATTGTTGGGAAGAGTTCAAATACACAAAAATGCTGAAAAAACAAAAAAATGTGGGACCTGAAGGACTTTTTTGAAGAACAGTGGGCAGTTTAACTGTTCAGGACAAACAAGGGACTCATGAACTAAAACTACTAAAAATTAATTAAACACAGCTGTGGATCATTCAGGTAACAACAACACAGCATTAGGAATCAAGTTAATGCAAACTTTTGAACAGGGTCATTTTTATCAATTCAACTATTATTTTCTCTTGTGGACTATATGTAAGCATTTTTTATGTGAAATATCTTATTCAGCTCAGTACTAAATAAAAAAGAACATGCATTATATATGATCTCTCTTATTTTGGTAAAATAATTAACATTTTGCAGATTCTGCAAGGTGTATGCAAACTTTTGGCTTCGGCTGTAAATAAATAAACAGTATTTTTTTTGTCCATAAAATTAAGATGTTTTTGATGAAATCCGAGAGCTTTCTGACCTTGCATAGACAGCAACTGACACGTTCAACACCCAGAAAAGCAGTAAGGACATTGATAAAACGTGACATTACGTGGTTCAACTGTACTCAAATTTCAACTCTTCCGTGTCAGTCTTCAACAGTGCTACAAATATTCATACTATTTAAAGTAGCCTATTTCTGATTCAACCGAGATAAAATTGTTAATAATTTAGAATGAACATTCATCTTTCCAGATAAAGCTGCTTAGCAGAGAATCTAAATTTAGCGCCCGTCGGAGGGTCAAATTTAGTGCCAAGACATAGAATAAGATTAGAGCGCTAAAGAAAACAGGCATCCACAAACACCCAGACATACACTCACACGCATACAAAAGCAAACACACTGCAAAGGTAAGGTTAAAACTGGCCGCACCTGAACTGTGGATTAAAGAAACGTGATATTAACAGGTGTATTTAATCCATGCTATCTTTATAACATGGATCTTGCCAAGAAAGTAACCACCTGTGATTAAATTGTGACGTATCTTATACTTAGTGCCTTAGTGCTTAGTTATGCTTAGAGCAAAACAAACTATGATTACACTTTACAATAAGGTTCATTTAGTTAATGTTAGTTTAATGAACACTACATTTATTACACTATTAATTAATCTTTGTTAATGTTAGTTAATAAAATAGTCGTTCATTGTTTGTTCATGTTAGTTTACAGTGCATTAACTAATGTTAACAAACACAACTTGTGATTTTATTAATGCATTAGAAATGAACATTAATTAAGAATAATAAATGCTATAGAAATATATTAACTAATGTAAAGTTACCCAACTGTTGTAAGTAATTATTGTATCAACAACAACAACAACAACAACTATTATATACATATACACTGCCGCTCAAAAGTTTGAGATCAGTAGAATTTTTAATGGTTTTTAAAGACGTTTCTTATGCTCATCAAGGCTGCATTTATTTGATCAAAAATACAAAAAAATCTGTAATATTGTGAAATATTATTTCAATTTAAAATAACTGTTTTCTATGTGAATATATTTAAAAATGTAGTTTATTCCTGTGATACAAAGCTCCATTTGAAGCATCATTACTCCAGTCTTTAGTTTCAAATAATCCTTCAGAAATCATTCTAAAATGCTGATTTACAGAAAACAGTTGTGCTGCTTAATGTTTTGTTGAAACCTGTTTTTTTTTTCGGGATTCTTTACCAAATAATAAGGTAAACAAAGAACAGGGTTTATTCAAAACCGAAATCTTTTGTAACAATATAAACAATCATCTAAAAGTTTGGGGTCAGTAATTTTATTTTATTTTTTAAGAAATGTAATACTTTTATTCACCAAAGATTTGTTAAATTGATAAAAAGTGATGGCAAAGACTTATATTGTTAGAAAAGATCAATATTTTGAATAAATGCTGTTCTTTTTAATCTTTTATTCAGCAAGAATTCTAAAAAAAAGAATCACAGGTTCCAAAAAATAAAAATAAAAAATTAAGCAGCACAACTGTTTCCAACATTGATAATAACAGTAATTGATCAACATATTAGAATGATTTTTGAAGAATCGCATGACACTAAAACTCAGGTAATGGTAATAATATTCCAGCAAGCCTGCTTGATTAGTTACCAAAGAAGAACTAAAAGTGCTATATAGCCCACTGAATCATACTTAGACCTAATGCTGACAACAATGAAACCGCTTGAGAGAAAACTAAATAGGAATATAAGAAAATAAGAGGAATACTAAATTATTGTTTTAAGTGTGAAAATATAAAGTAACAGAAATTCTAAAACAATGGACTTGTGAAAAGGCCCCTGAAATATTTAGGTCTTCTCTTTAGGCTTTCATTTAGTGATGAGTGAGTTTTTACTGAAAAAAGAGCAGGAGAATCACCAAAAAAGAGTAAGTTGTAGCCTGTAAAATGCATGGTTGTTTATCCACACTAGAACTACCTATTATAGCCAAAGCACAATAAACTCATTTAGCCTTTTCCAAGCCCCATATTTACAAAATATAGACTTCTGGGAATCCATACTCTGGTCTCAAGAGACTAAAGGTGCGTTTCTACTACAGCGTCAAAACAGCGTGTTTACACCCTGTTTGTGTTTCATCGTCGTCTTTTAACGTGTTTTGCAAACTAAACACTGCCATGTAATGACTTTTTCAATAATATGTGACCCTGGTTCACAAAACCAGTCATAAGGTTAAATTTTACAAAACTGAGATGTATACATCATATGAAAGCTCAATAAATAAGCTTTCTATTGATGTATGGTTTGTTAGGATAGGACAATATTTGGCCGAGATACATCTATTTGAAAATCAGGAATCTGAGGGTGCAAAAAAATCAAAATACTGAGAAAATCACCTTTAAAAGTTGTCCAAATTAAGTTCTTAACAATGCATATTACTAATCAAAATTTACATTTTGATATGTTTACAGTACGAATTTTACAAAAAATCTTCATGGAACATGATCTTTACTTAATTTCCTAATGATTTTTGGCATAAAAGAAAAATCAATAATTTTGACCCATACTATGTATTTTTGGCTATTGCTACAAATATACCCCAGCGACTTAAGACTGGTTTTGTGGTCCAGCCCCGATTAGACACAACGCCTTCTGCTGTGGTGACGAAAGTTTACTGTTGCTTAGAAAGTCCGGAGACTGCAATAATGGAGGAGAAACTTTTGGTGTCTGTCATGGGTAACCCAGAGCTGTACTTTTTAATGTTTCTGCTAATATGATAGTTTACTTAACAGCAAAACCCAAAGATTTTAGAGCGCTCGCACTATAATCCTTTGATTTAACTGACAGGGCAGCTGTTTTGGTCGTTGCCTAACCGTTTTCAGACCTAAAAATGCGTTCGGTGTGATCGGGGCCTTAGTCAATCATTTAAATTCCAAAAGCATTCAAAATGTTATGGTGTTGCTAAAGGAGGAGTACAGTGAAAAGTGTCTGGTTCCCACAGTGACATTCAGTGGTAGTAAAGCTCTTATATTGGGATGTATTAGTGCTGAAGGTGCACTTAAACAATTAAACAATTAATTTTTTATATAATAAAGTGTAATTTATGAGATTTTGTTGAATCCTGAATCCATTTTTTTTGTAAAAGGCCAAAAGTTGATCATACTGATTTTAAAGTTAAGGATTCATTAGTTTGAATATACACTGAACCAAACTTGCATACTAAAACACTATTGCCCACAAATATAGGATTTGTGTTCGCTTTTGTCACTACCCAAACAATGATATGTTTCAGTCGTGACTGTTACTGTAGTGACAATTTTATGGGATAACACCCCAAAAAAAAAAAAACAAGAAAAGATGTCACTACCGAAACTGTTTATAGGAAAACCAAAATTATAGAAAAATTGTGTGACATTCTTTAAAGTCACACACAGATTTTTCATACTTTTGAACACATTAACCTCAAAATGATGGGGCCTATCTACTCTATTATGTAGCTATGAGAGAGATAGGGACACAGGAATATTTCCTGATCATAAATGTAGGGGTGTAGTTAAAATCAGTCTCAGCCAATGGACTAAAACATACACTGTTTCAGTAGTGACATGAAAGGTTTTACAAAGAAATTATTAAGTAAATATATTTTTTGAACTCCACTTTTTAAAAGAATCACAAAGATACTTTTAAAAACTAAACATAAGTTGAAATATAGGGTTAGGGTTTGGGACAACCACCTCCCAATTGAACATACTCAATATATAATTTAATATATTAATCTTACTGATATTTTAAATATTATTGTGGGTTTTAATAGATAATACCGGTAGAAGGATCTTAGTAAACATCTAATATTTAAATAGTTAAATGCTTTTTAAATGTGTTTTTTGGTTGTGGGACAGCAGTTTGCACCAATGGCACATACATTTTTGTTAATTTGTTAAAGGGGTCATTGGATGCAAAACTAACTTTTACATGTTGTTTGAACATTAATGTGTGTTGGTAGTTTATGCACACAACCACCCTACAATGATAAAAATCCACCCAGTGGTATTTTTTTAATCTTTAAAAGTAATATCCCCTTTTTAAAATCAGGTCATTCTCAGTTTCTTGTCGTTGTGAAGAAACACAGTTGATTGACATGAGCATCTTACCTTAGACCCGCCCTCCCCGAGCTGAAACAGTCCGAATACGATCGCCATTGTGTGACTCAGGTGCAGAGGAAGACTCTAATTGAGCGATTGAGGTGTTCTGTTGTTGGATGTAATAATGAACATAGCTGTAGTCATTTACTCCCGACATCTGTGCCGCTGAAGACGCAGAGGTTTTATGTTACTGTCATTTTTAAAAGGAAAGCACCGATCCCGATCTACATATGCGTCTATGTTCGTGTGAATCATTCGTGATGCAGCTTCACCCACAGCAGAAGTATAAGGGTTTTTTATGCATCTTTGCAAATGGCCTTTCTTAAGATAAATGCAGCTAAATGCGACTAAAGTAAACATTACAGCTCATAATCCCCCAGCAGAGAGGGGCGGGGTGAGCAGAGCTCATTTGCATTTAAAGGGACCATGCGATAAAATGAGTTGATTTTTTGAAGAGCTGATTTTGACAAGGTAAAAGGGTGTTTTTTTTTAAACTACTATAGAGAATTTTCAACCAAAGTATATTAGAGACTTTTTCATTTAAGACCCTAAAGAATCATATGAACTTGTGGAAAATAGGCATCCGATGACCCCTTAAAAAGCACTAAAAATAATTTTTGTGCATATTCTGCATTGTACCTTTCCTCTAACCCTGCTGCTCAATGTTGTATTATCAGAGTACGTCGCTGCAAGGTTCGGAAGTGAAGATCTGGAGAGCTACGCTGTGTTCACAGTGGAAGACAATCCGGGCGACAGCAACAGCGTGTCCATGTTCGTTCGCACGCGCCGCTCTCAGGGCCTGCTCCTGGTCCTCTCCAACTCTACCAGTCAGTATCTGCGCGTCTGGTTAGAGGACGGAAAGGTCAAAGTTCAAATCAACAACTTTGAAAGCCTCCTAGGAACAGAAACAGTCAGCGATGGCCACTTTCATCTCGTAACTGTGCTTGTGGAGCCAGAATCCCTGTCTCTGTTTATATCCACTAAGAGCCAGGGCCACATCCCCATCCGCAGTGTGCTGGTCCAGGCTGGAGATGCGGTGTTCGTGGGAGGTTTACCAGATCGCCGTGCATCGCTAGCCTTTGGAGGCTACTTTAAAGGCTGTATCCAAGACCTCCGTATTAACAGCAGACGCCTGCAGTTCTTTCCCCTCAGTGTCCTGGTGAGCTCCTACCGGCTCCACAGCTTGATGAAAGTCACGAGCGGATGTACCGGAGATGACTCCTGCAGTGTAAGCTACATTTACAGATCCGCTTCAGTTTGCAGCTTATTCTTGCCAAGAAATACTAGTATGTACTGTAATTATCAGTGATGGGAATAACAGCATTATAAATAAACAGGGGTATTTTTTTCAGTAACGAGTAATCAAACGTATTATTGTTTCCAGCATTACAACGCCGTTACTGTTATTGACAATAAAATGCGGCATTAATATAATTAAGTTGGTTAAAGAAAGCCACCTTACTGAAATGCTGTTTAAACTTACAGTTATTATTATTATTCTGAGAGTAAAATTTCTGACTGCTCAACAAACTCAGCCCAGATCTTCAGACTGATCTGACTCCAGTTACTATATCTTTTCTAACTGATCTATCCATCCAAGTGTAGCAACTAGAATCATGTTAATGACATGCTAATCATGATAGAAACATGCTAGTAACAGTCTAATCATGGTAAAAACATGCTAACAACATGCTAATCATGCTGGAAACATGCTAACAACATGCTAATTAGGCTAGAAACATATTAACAACATGGTGACAACATGCTAATGATGCTAGAAACATGCTAACAACATGCTAATGAACCTAGAAACATGTTAACAACATGCTAATTAACCTAGAAACATGTTAACAACATGCTAATTAACCTAGAAACATGTTAACAACATGGTGACAACATGTTTATCAAGATAGAAACATGCTAACAACATGCTAACTAACCTAGAAACATGTTAACAACATGTTAATTAACCTAGAAACATGCTAACAACATGCTAATTAACCTAGAAACATGTTAACAACATGGTGACAACATGTTTATCAAGATAGAAACATGCTAACAACATGTTAATTAACCTAGAAACATGCTAACAACATGCTAATTAACCTAGAAACATGTTAACAACATGGTGACAACATGTTTATCAAGATAGAAACATGTGAACAACATGCCAATTAACCTAGAAACATATTAACAACACGGTGACAACATGTTTATCAAGATAGAAACATGCTAACAACATGCTAATTAACCTAGAAACATGTTAACAACATGGTGACAACATGTTTATCAAGATAGAAACATGTGAACAACATGCCAATTAACCTAGAAACATATTAACAACACGGTGACAACATGTTTATCAAGATAGAAACATGCTAACAACATGCTAATTAACCTAGAAACATATTAACAACATGGTGACAACATGTTTATCAAGATAGAAACATGCTAACAACATGCTAATTAACCTAGAAACATGTTAACAACATGGTGACAACATGTTTATCAAGATAGAAACTTGCTAACAACATGCTAATTAACCTAGAAACATGTTAACAACATGGTGACAACATGTTTATCAAGATAGAAACATGCTAACAACATGCTAATTAACCTAGAAACATGTTAACAACATGGTGACAACATGTTTATCAAGATAGAAACATGCTAACAACATGCTAATTAACCTAGAAACATGCTAACAACATGCTAATTAACCTAGAAACATTAACAACATGGTGACAACATGTTTATCAAGCTAGAAACATGCTAACAACATGCTAATTAACCTAGAAACATGTTAACAACATGGTGACAACATGTTTATCAAGATAGAAACATGCTAACAACATGCTAATTAACCTAGAAACATGCTAACAACATGCTAATTAACCTAGAAACATGTTAACAACATGGTGACAACATGTTAATCAGGTTAGAAAAATGCTAACAACATGCTAATTAACCTAGAAACCTGGTTTTAGCTGGTCATAGCTGGAAGGCAGGCTGGTTTTAGAGGAGTTTTGGCCACTTTTCCAGCCTGGCCAGGCTGGTCAGGCTGGTCTTAGCTGGTCAGGCTGAGAAACCAGCTTAAACCAGCTACTTCCAGCTTAAACCAGCTAAGACCAGCCAACCAGCCTAGGCTGGTATTAGCTGTTTTTTTCAGCAGGGCTAACAACACACATGTTAATCAGGACCATTAACATGTGTTAATCGTCCTGTTTTCCAGCACGATGGAGCACTGTGCCATAAGGCAAAAGTGATAACTAAGTGGCTCGGGGACCAAAACGTTGAAATTTTGGGTCCATGGCCTGGAAACTCCCCAGATCTTAATCCCATTGAGAACTTGTGGTCAATCCTCAAGAGGCGGGTGGACAAACAAAAACCCACTAATTCTGACAAACTCCAAGAAGTGATTATGAAAGAATGGGTTGCTATCAGTCAGGATTTGGCCCAGAAGTTGATTGAGAGCATGCCCAGTCGAATTGCAGAGGTCCTGAAAAAGAAGGGCCAACACTGCAAATACTGACTCTTTGCATAAATGTCATGTAATTGTCGATAAAAGCCTTTGAAACGTACGAAGTGCTTGTAATTATATTTCAGTACATCACAGAAACAACTGAAACAAAGATCTAAAAGCAGTTTAGCAGCAAACTTTGTGAAAACTATTATTTGTGTCATTCTCAAAACTTTTGGACCACGACTGTATTTTATTAACGTCTACACCTACCCCAACCCTAAACTTAGCCCTTACTATAATAAAAAAAAACAGTATTATTGTTGCACAGTGTGACAAAAATAAAGTTCGATTGATGTGCTCATGCCCAGTAGCCATAGTTGTATCCCTTCTAGCCTAAACCGGTTTCTCCGGTAGTAGGCAGAACTAATGCGCAAACAGCAATCTCATTGGTTGGCGCGCACCAATTATCGTCCTTGTTTTGATTTCAGCATATTTTATTATTAGTCTGGTGAGTAAACTAAAAAAAATATATTAGCCAATGGCGATTCTATTGGGTTGTTAATATTTACAATAATTTTGTGAATTTAATAGGTGTCTCTCATACTGTCCCACAATTATCCTAATATCCTAATAATTTATTCTATTTAGTGTCCATTTAATTTAACACATTTTATATTGAGGACATACAAGTTATTTGACATATTTGAACATTTTTTTTTTCAAAGTTACACAATAGTTACTTTCCCTGGTAACTAGTTACTTTTATAATGATGTAACTCAGTTACTATTTGTGAGAAGTAACTAGTAACTATAACTAATTACTTTTTTAAAGTAGCATGCCCAACACTGGTAATGACTGATCTGTGATCTGTTGTAGAATAATCCCTGCATGAATGAAGGTGTGTGTTACTCCATGTGGGACGATTTCACCTGCAGCTGCCCACCCAATATAGCAGGACAGCGCTGTGAGGAGGTCAGGTGGTGTGAGCTGTCTCCATGTCCGCCCACTGCTGTGTGTCAGGCCCATACTCAAGGGTTTGAATGTGAGTATGAACATGTGTAAATGTTGCCCTTCTGTGAACTATGATCATTTTTATTATTAAGAAAAGGTATTAAGAAAGGTTGATGACGTCCATGGTACCTATCCAGAGTTCAGTTATATAATTGATAATTGTCATGTGTAGCTATAGTGGGGATTTATGAAAGCTTGAAAGATTATCCTTTGTTGGATTTGCTACTCCATATGTGCTTGTCCCGAGACAGTGCATGGAGCGTGTTAATGTTATAAACATATGTTGCAGCCTTAGAGAGAAGAAACCGAATATGTTCAGAGGTTACACTTTGGAACTAAAAAGAAAAAAGTGTTTATTCATGCTTGCTGAAACAGGTAGTGCCTGTAAAGGATTCAGTCTTCTAGATTTTATATCCTATGAATCCTGGTTGTTTAAATAATCTTTAAGATGACTTGTGGAACATTCATGTGAATAAGCATAACTGCAGCTGACAACATAAAGGTGTAGATGTTTCTAAGTCGAGTGGATTGGCAAACAGGGACTGAGGGAAATTTGAGAGACAATTACTCAATTTTAACTTATAGAAATCATAATCATGTACAAAATATATGCTACAATAGTTTAAAAAATCTACAATTAAAATTATTTAAAAAATCTAAAAAAAAAATATATTTAAACAAAACAAAAATAAAATAGATAGATTTCTCATTTTAATTTACTTGATGTACTAAAATAACACTAAAACTGAAATAAAAAATTACTAACTATATACACATAAAAACAACAAAAAAAGATGAAAATACAAAATAATACAAATTACTTAGTCCTATGTTTGTCCTGAACAGTTAAACTGTCCCCTGTTGTTGAGAAAAATTCTTCAGGTCCCACAAATTCTTTGTTTTTTCAGCATTTTTGTGTATTTGAACCTTTTCCAACAATGATTGTATGATTATGAGATCCATCTTTTCGGGCAACTAACTGGGGGTGAAAACTTTTTGAATTTGAAGATCAGGGTAAATTTAACTTATTTTGTCTTCTGGGAAACATAAAAATATCTTCTGTAGCTTCTGAATGTCAGTACTAATGGATAAAAAAAAATATATGATGTTTTTCAAAAGTTTTCACCCCCGGCTCTTAATGCATGTTTTTTTTTTCCTTCTGGAGCATCAGTGAGCGTTTGAACCTTCTGTAATAGTTGCATATGAGTCCCTCAGTTGTCCTCGGTGTTAAAAGATGGATCTCAAAATCATACAGTCATTGTTTGAAAAGGTTCAAATACACAAAAATGCTGAAAAACCAAAGAATTTTCGGGACCTGAAGGATTTTTCTGATGAACGGGCAGGCAGTTTAACTGTTCAGGACAAACAAGGAACTCATAAACAACTATCACCAAACAAGAAAACAGCTGTGGATCATTCAGGTAACAACACAGTATTAAGAATCAAGTGTATGTAAACTTTTGAACAGGGTAATTTTTTATAAATTCAACTATTATTTTCTCTTGTGGACTATATGTTAACATCTTTTATGTCAAATATCTTATTTAGGTCAGTACTAAATAAAAAATAACAGCATTTTGTATGATCCCTCTTACTTTGGTAAAATCATGAACATTTTGCAGATTCTGACTTCAGTTGTCTTCAGTTCTGTTTGTGAGTTGTGTGCATGTTATTTAATAAATAAAAACACAAAAAAGTAAGAAAAAATATTTTGTTTTACAGGTTTAGTCAATGTCAGCCTCCGCAGTGACAGCCACATAATCACCTATCGTGGCAATGGAAAAATACAGCGATACCTCAGCAGCATTTCAATGCATTTCCGTACCAGGCAGCAGAATGCAACTCTACTGCACGCTGAGCGGGATTCTCAGTTCATTACTATTTCCATATACGATGGACACTTAGTTTTAGAGCTGCAGGGAGAGAAGCAAACCTCATATGTATATATACACAGTATGGACCTGGTGAATGATGGTCAATGGCACAGAGCAGACTTCAGCATGGATAGTCCAGTCCTACAGTCATCCAGATGGAGAATAGTTCTGGATGAGCACTGGGAGAAGCCCTCCATCTCTTTTACACCCTCAGGAGATCTGGATTTCCTTAAAGAAGATGTGGACATCATCATAGGAGGCTTAGGACCCAATTCAGAGGGTAACTTCCTTGGCTGTCTTGGTTTGGTAGAAATCGGAGGACTTGCATTGCCATATTACAGTGATGTGGAGATGAAGCAGCCCAGACCCCAAGAAGAGCAGTTTCTGAGGACTTCTAGTACTCCCTATTTGGGCTGCTGGGGATCTAATGTCTGTGAGCCTGACCCGTGCCAAAATGGAGGGGTTTGTGAAGATCTGTTTGACTTTTTCAAATGCCATTGCCCAACTGATTGGGATGGCCAACGCTGTGAATTCACTGTCAATGATTGTGCATCTAACCCATGTGTTCACGGAGCCTGCAGAGCGATCTCAGGTGGATACGAGTGCTTGTGTGATGCAGGCTACACCGGCCGGCGCTGTGAAATGGAGGTGGATGTATGCGCCCATCACAAGTGCAGCAATGGCGGAACATGCCTAAGAGGATTGAAACGCTACTCATGTCTCTGTCCAAGAAACACGACGGGTCCTTTCTGCAGGTGAATATGTTTTTTTGTGCTCATCACTCACTCCTAAAAATAATGTTTTTTTTGTACGCCTTATTCTTCAATGCTATGGGTAAGACCTTCGGTTTATTAGCCGCTTTAGGGAAATAAAGAGATAAATAACAATGTGCAATAAATAGTAAAACTGTTTGCACTATAGTTTTTATATATACAATGGACTGATTTTTTATTTTTTTGCATTTTTGTCACACTTTAATGTTTCAGATCATCAAACAAATTTATATATTAATCAAAGGTAACACAAGTAAACAAAACATGCAGTTTTCGAATGAAGTTTTTTTATTATGAAGGGAAAACAAAATCCAAACCCACATGGCCCTGTATGAAAAAGTGTTTGCCTCCTAAACGTAATAACTGGTTGGGCCACCCTTAGCAGCAACAACTGCAATCAAGCGTTTGCGATAACTTGCAATGAGTCTGTTACAGCGCTGTGCAGGAATTTTGGCCCACTCATCTTGGCACAATTGTTGTAATTCAGCCACATTGGAGAGTTTTCGAGCATGAACTGCCTTTTTAAGGTCATGCCACAGCATCTCAAAAGGATTCAGGTCAGGACTTTGACTAGGCCACTCCAAAGTCTTCATTTTATTTTTCTTCAGCCATTCAGAGGTGGATTTGCTGGTGTGTTTTGGATCATTGTCCTGCTGCAGAACCCAAGTTCGCTTCAGCTTGAGGTCACGAACAGATGGCCAGACATTGTTCCTCAGGATTATTTGGTAGACAGCAGAATTCATGGTTCCATTTATCACAGCAAGTCTTCCAGGTCCAGAAGCAGCAAAACAGCCCCAGACCATCACACTACCACCACCGTATTTTACTGTTCGTATGATGTTCTTTTTCTGAAATGCTGTGTAACTTTTACGCCAGATGTAATGGGACACACACCTTCCAAAAAGTTCAACTTTTGTCTCGTCAGTCCACAGAGTATTTTCCCAAAAGCTTTGTGGATAATCAAGATGTTTTCTGGCAAAACTGAGACGAGCTTTTATGTTCTTTTTGCTCAGCAGCGGTTTTCGTCTTGGAACTCTGCCATGCAGGCCATTTTTGCCCAGTCTCTTTCTTATGGTGGAGTCATGAACACTGACCTTAACTGAGGCAACAGAGGCCTGCAGTTCTTTAGATGTTGTTGTGGGGTCTTTTGTGACCTCTTGGATGAGTCGTTGCTGTGCTTTTCAGCTAATTTTGGAAGGTTCACCACTTTTCCGAGTTTTCGCCATTTGTGGACAATGGCTCTCGCTGTGGTTTGCTGGATTTAAGTGATTTCTTGATTGCGAACAGGTGTGGCAGTAATCAGGCCAGGGTGTGGCAAGAGAAACTGAACTCAGGTCTGATGAACCACAGTTATGGTGTAAGGGGGGGAGGGGGGAGTTGTAATTAGTTTGATGATCTGAAACATTTAAGAGTGACAAACATGCAAAAAAAATAAAAAATCAGGAAGGGGGCCAACACTTTTTCACACCACTGTATTTGGTAGGGAATTGACTAAATCTTCATGGAACATGATCTTTAGTTAATATTCTAATAATTTTTTGCATAAAAGAAAAATTGATAACTTTGACCCATACAATGTATTTTTGGCTATTGCTACAAATAACACTGCTACTGGTTTTGTATTCCAAGGACACAATTTGCAATATCAAGCAACAAAACAAGCTGTTTTGTACAGCTAAAAATAGACCTGAAGCCTGACCCATTAAATTTACAAATAGAAAAAACGTGGATTGGCATCGATGGTTCCATGAAGAACCATGAACATCCATGAAACCTTTCAAATGCAAACATTTTATTTTCTAATGGAAAAAGGTTCTTTAGATTTATTAAATGTTCTTCAAAATTGTTTATTTAAAAACTGTTCCCTGAAAGGTTCTTTGGGGAACCAAAAACTGCTCTTCTATGGAATCACTGCAGAAACACCCTTTTGCACCCTTTATTTTCGATAGTGCTGGCAATGTACAGTATTTTGGCAGATGAAGTCTTCAGCAATATCTTGAAATGGTGATATTCTTAGATATGCATGCATGTAATGTTTCATTTCTCTTCCAGGGAGAGAGTTCCAGAACTTCCATGGTATATCGACAGGTTTCCGTGAGTTTGACTTCTTAAAATATATATTAATTATATGTAATGGGCACGAAATAGTGATTTAAATGGAAATAATTCATTAATTTTTTAAAGGCAAAGCTTCCATAATGAACAACAGTTCCTAACAAACGGCCTTGAGCATAGGTGAACAAATAAGTTTAGACAAAATGGAAATTTACGGCACAATGTACAGTCATATCACATTACACAGCTTTTCACCAAATCAATTAAGACGGCATTTAAAATCTTACCTGTTTGTTACCTTAAGATTTATTACAGCATACAAAACAACAGTGTTGGGGAAAGTTACTTTAAAAAAAAGTAACTAATTACTTTTCCGTTACTTTTTAATCTGGGCAGGACTTGCTTGTTTGTTTTTAATATAAAAAGTTGTATTTTTGGCAAATGTAAAAGCCTTTTTACACCAAAAGTCTCAGGCTTAGAGAAAAGTAAATTCACGTGTGTACAGTAGACCGCAGAAGAAATAATGTCAACTCTTCAGCAATAAAAAAAGGAAAACAAATGTTAGATTATCTTGAGTCATTTTTGCTTATTAGTACGGATGAATTGGATCATCGAAGGTCGGTAGCGAAGACATTGGTTAATAAATACATAAAGGATATTTGTATTATTTAACATATTTAGCTATTGCAGGTTTGCGTTGAATTTCACAGTTTTTATTAATTTTGAGGAATACTTTATCTGTTTTTTAGTAAATGAGATTAATTAATGCATGTTCACATTTATTCTAGAACTAAAGTAACATCTTACTCACAATTTCTCTCAGCATGGGGTCAGGAGAGATTTTAATCAAAAACTGGCGTTACTTATTTGAAAAGTAACTCAGATATTTTCATGTCAATTAAAAAGTAATGCATTACTTTACTCGTTACTTGGAAAAAAATAATATTATTAAGTAACTTGCATTACTTCTAATGCGTTACCCCCAACACTGCAAAACAATTGTAAGACAAACACTTAAATAATATTACCGCCGCCCTACTATTACAGTTTTCCTCGATTGCTAACACACTATAACTGATTCATCTGGCCCAATTTTCCAAAACATTCATAGAGTTCTCGAAACAAAGACAAAACTTTTAACACATTTCACCTGCTTTTACACGTGTTTCAATTTGCAAAGTTTTTTCTGAAAAACTCTACACAAGAACAACATCATTTTGCACAGGTTTAACCATGTTCTTGTATAGAAAACATAAACACACAATATGATTACCTCTGAGAGTTGACTTTCTAGGTGAGGCAGATAATGTCTTTTGTCAGAAGACTAAGAAACTGCTATAGTATGACAAATAGGGATATTACCAAAACTGTAATGCAACTTGGCACTGTAATGAACTTTTCTCCTCTAGTTATTTTCATCCACTGTAAGATAATTTTACAGCAGTGTAATGAAAGTAAATTTTCTTAAAGTTTATTGCTGAATCTTACTGTATCTGCACCCCTCTATTTATGCTGTATACTGTAAGAGACATTGACTAGCAAAAGGATTCCTGATTCACACAAGGAGGTTTTTGTAACAGTGTTTTGAATTGATCTCACTAGTGTTTGTGTGTCACCAGAGGCCAAAGTTTGACAAAAGAGAATGTGTTTTTAACTAAAATGTTTGACTTTGACCTGGAAGTCTGAAGTTTGCACAAGTTGGTGAGTAGTGTTTATAGTTGAGAGAAAATGCTGAACTGTTTCATGAATTGAGTGTTAGCAATCGAGAAAAACTGTAATACTAAAGTCCTTTGGTTTTATTTTACAGTAAATTGTCAATAACTGAGGTTCAAGGTGATAGCATTTGCATTTCAATGAAATGAGAGCAACTCCTACAGTGTGATGTGAAAGATGCACCAGCCTCAAATACCTGTGTTATTCGCCATTGCTAATGATGATGGTTATTATTGGGGAAAAACACACCTCAGAATGTTGTGACATCGTGTCAAGTATTCCAGAGAGTTAGATTGTTCCAGAGTTTGGCCAGTAAATATTAAAAGGATCTGCCACCCGCAGCAGATTTTGACATTTTAGGTATTATCAAATGGACAGAGTTTTGAGAAAACAGTAAATGTGAAAGACTATAATATGATAAGAGCTCACTCAGGTACTGATGAGCTAAACCCTTATGGGCTTTATAAGATTTTAAAATGTATTCAATGTTCAATAGACCAATTTAGAGTAGACATCACAGACGTAACTTGCAGCTGCGTGCACATAGTGGTTGCAGGAATTGCATAAAAACACTTGTAACAAGTGGAGGTAAACAGGTCAAATCCATGGAATAAGAGAAAAAATATATTTTTGTGCCTTTTGATATCAAAATCGGAATGAAAATAATTTTTTATAGAATACTGTCATCAAAGACGCAGTTTGAAGTTAAACACAGATGTTTAAACAAACATACTATGGATGGAAAATGCTATGATTACTCTACTTTTAAAGCATACATATGATGTAAAGTAAACAATATGTCTACATAATATTCACATATGCTGTTCATGGGGGACATATTGTGTCAGCCCTATAGACGTTTTTCCTGAACACGGAAGTTAGTCCGACTCTTAACTGAAAGAATGCTTTGCATTTCCGGTCTGCATTGTTTCTAGTCAAATTAGGGTATATTCTGAGCTAATAAACTAATGTTAAACCTATTAAAATGTTTTTAAAAAGCACATGGCTCCATAGCGCCATCACTTGGCAATGTCGCAATGACCGTCATTGGTCAGTGCCTCACTTTAATGAGTGTGTAGATGACACGAAGCAGCGGACGTTAGCTACATTAAAAACAGATGGACGCTATTTGAATGGGTCCCTATGGAAACCGGAACAGAAAAGCATTCAATCTGACGTTAGAATTCGTAACTCATCGTTTACTCAGGAAAAAGGTCTATAGTTAAAGCATGAATATTATTTAAACCTGTTACTATTAACATTTTTACATAATATTTTTTTTTTGTTTTATCTCACAATTTACACTTTTTTCCTCACAAATGCAAGTTTATATCTCCTAATTCGAACTTTATATCTCAATTTAACTCAAAAATTTTGAGTTTTCTACTGCCAGATAAAAAAATGTCATCCCTGTTTCAAATCTGTAAGACTATCCTACTATCTAACGTCAATTTCATTGAATAACAGTGCTTATCACTGGGTGACAAGCTATAACCCTTTTTTAAAATCTAAATATTTTGTACCGTATCTGTGTGATTCTCTAGCCGTAAAGGCTATCTCTCCTGGGTTTTCTGCAACCATGATGCACGCTCATCCTGAATATTTACAAACATATAATTGGTCTATAGCCAGTGCAGTGTTGACAGAACCAGGCTAATATGGTCAAACTTCCTGGTTCTAGTAAAAACTCTAGCTGCTTCGTTTTTGGACCAGCTGAAGTTTGTTTAGTATGTGCACAGAGCAACCACCCAGTACAACATTACAATAATCTGACCTTGAGGTCATGAACGCATAAATTAAAGTTTCTGCATTTGACATTGTGCATATAGGTCGTAATTAAAATATATTTTTAAGTTGGAAAAATGCATTTTTACAATGCTAGAAATGTGGATTTTGAAGGAATGATTGCTATCAAATAACGCACATAGGTTCCTAACTGATTGTCAGAGCAGCCATCTTGTGTTAGACAGTGTTCAATGTTATTACATGCAGATGTTTTTGTTCTGATAATTAACACCTCTGGGGTTTTTTTTAGCAGTAGGAAATTACTTGTCATCCAGTTTGTTATATTAACTATGCATTTCTTTAGTTTTGTGAATTGGTATGCTTTGTCAGGCCACAAAGAAATTTAGATCTGAGTATCATCAGCATTAAAGTGAAAGCTAACACCATGTTTCCTGATGATATCTCCCAAGGATAACATGTGAAAACATGAAAAGCAGCGGTCCTAGTACTGAGCCTTGTGGTACTCCATTTTGCACTTGTGAATGAAAGATATGATACCCCATCATGTAGTAACAGAAAATTATAACCATAGTCATAACCCTACAGTAAGTTATCAATTTTTACTGTTTCATTCAGATTTGTAAACATCAAAAATGAAAATAATAACAAATATTTTATTCCATTATGATGCTATTTTAATTCTGTAGAACAGTGACAATATAAAAAGCATTATTATTATTATTATATTTAGGGGGCAATATATTGTTGTTCTTATAATGCTTATTAATGTTTTTCTCTAACAGTATCAATTAATATTTAAATGTATAGCTGTCCTTACAAGTTAGGAAGGGGGTCCCTCACATGATCATAATTTCCTTGGCATCCAAAAGTTTAAAAACCCCTGCTGTAAGCCTGCCAATATAAGCAAACCTGACCAATCACAGTAATTGACAGGCAGAATTTAGCAGTTTATTAGTCATACAGTTTTTTTTATATATCAACTATGTATTCCATTAATTGGTATGCTTTGTTGGCCCAAGAAAAAATAACAGTAAGCTAACACCATGTTTCCTGATGATATCTCCCAAGGATAACACGTGAAAAGCAACGGTCCTAGTACTGAGCCTTGTGGTACTCCATACTACAGTCGTGGCCAAAAGTTTCGAGAATTACATAAATATTGGAAATTGGAAAAGTTGCTGCTTAAGTTTTTATAATAGCAATTTGCATATACTCCAGAATGTTATGAAGAGTGATCAGATGAATTGCATAGTCCTTCTTTGCCATGAAAATTAACTTAATCCCGAAAAAAACTTTTCACTGCATTTCATTGCTGTCATTAAAGGACCTGCTGAGATCATTTCAGTAATCGTCTTGTTAACTCAGGTGAGAATGTTGACGAGCACAAGGCTGGAGATCATTATGTCAGGCTGATTGGGTTTGAATGGCAGACTTGACATGTTAAAAGGAGGGTGATGCTTGAAATCATTGTTCTTCCATTGTTAACCATGGTGACCTGCAAAGAAACGCGTGCAGCCATCATCGCGTTGCATAAAAATGGCTTCACAGGCAAGGATATTGTGGCTACTAAGATTGCACCTAAATCAATAATTTATAGGATCATCAAGAACTTCAAGGAAAGAGGTTCAATTCTTTTTAAGAAGGCTTCAGGGCGTCCAAGAAAGTCCAGCAAGTGCCAGGATCGTCTCCTAAAGAGGATTCAGCTGCGGGATCGGAGTGCCACCAGTGCAGAGCTTGCTCAGGAATGGCAGCAGGCAGGTGTGAGCGCATCTGCACGCACAGTGAGGCCAAGACTTTTGGAAGATGGCCTGGTGTCAAGAAGGGCAGCAAAGAAGCCACTTCTCTCCAAAAAAAAAAAAAAACATCAGGGACAGATTGATCTTCTGCAAAAAGTATGGCGAATGGACTGCTGAGGACTGGGGCAAAGTCATATTCTCCGATGAAGCCTCTTTCCGATTGTTTGGGGCATCTGGAAAAAGGCTTGTCCGGAGAAGAAAAGGTGAGCGCTACCATCAGTCCTGTGTCATGCCAACAGTAAAGCATCCTGAGACCATTCATGTGTGGGGTTGCTTCTCATCCAAGGGAGTGGGCTCACTCACAGTTTTGCCCAAAAACACAGCCATGAATAAAGAATGGTACCAAAACACCCTCCAACAGCAACTTCTTCCAACAATCCAACAACAGTTTGGTGAAGAACAATGCATTTTCCAACACGATGGAGCACCGTGCCATAAGGCAAAAGTGATAACTAAGTGGCTCAGGGACCAAAACGTTGAAATTTTGGGTCCATGGCCTGGAAACTCCCCAGATCTTAATCCCATTGAGAACTTGTGGTCAATCCTCAAGAGGCGGGTGGACAAACAAAAACCCACTAATTCTGACAAACTCCAAGAAGTGATTATGAAAGAATGGGTTGCTATCAGTCAGGATTTGGCCCAGAAGTTGATTGAGAGCATGCCCAGTCGAATTGCAGAGGTCCTGAAAAAGAAGGGCCAACACTGCAAATACTGACTCTTTGCATAAATGTCATGTAATTGTCGATAAAAGCCTTTGAAACATATGAAGTGCTTGTAATTATATTTCAGTACATCACAGAAACAACTGAAACAAAGATCTAAAAGCAGTTTAGCAGCAAACTATGTGAAAACTAATATTTGTGTCATTCTCAAAACTTTTGGCCACGACTGTACACTTGTGATCAGTATGGCGCCTCATCATTTAGTTGGCCCATCTAATTAATATTCATGAGCCTTTCTTCTGATTGGGCTGTTGTTTTCTGATTGACGCACATCCAGGCCAACCACAGTTAACTACGGTCATGTATGCTTTAGCCGAGCCCAGAGCCATACTGCCCTCCAAAGGCAAAGCGCAGTAACTACACATTTGGTCAAAATTGAGTTAAGGCTTAAAATGGACATTGTGACAACTGTTTTGTCTTGTGGCAAAGTCTCCTGGTTCAATTGTGTCCTGTTTCAGAGAAACCAGAGTTTCAACATGTTTGACTAGCTGGTGTAAAAAATTTAAAGGCATTTTTCTCAGTTTCAGTGTTGGCGTAGTTACTGTACTTTGCCTCTGGAGGGCAGCATAGAGAGCCTAGCCTGCTGATACTCAACAGGATCATTCAGAACGATCAGTAATGTTTTTTCTTTTTCAAACACCGAATGCAGTAAGCTACATAACTGTTGCTTTAGTAAAGCCCCTTTCACAATGCGCGCTGATTCTGGAAAATTACGGGAACGAGCGCTGTGTGAACAAAAGCCAGAACCATAAAGGCAGTGTTGTAGTGATGATGCACGTTATCATGCGACTCTTCACAACGAAAAAATACGTGCAAAGTGGAATGAAGCGCCGATCGGGCAGAGCCAGCTCCTCACGTTCAGCGCTGAAGCACAGTTTGTTCAGGTTAGTTTCAGTTTAGTGAAACGTACGCGTCGCATTACATCTCACATCCAAACGTCACATGTCTTTATGGGTTGTGTGTAAAGCACGCACAGATTCCGGAAAACAACTGTGAATGAACCAAATTAAACAACTCCGGAACAAATCATGGGAAACATTATCCGTGTATTTACCGGAATCGCTGTGTGAAAGAGGCTGAAGTTGACGTGCCAGTGGTCTCTTATATTCACGTTGTTCTGAAGCCTGTGCAATGATGTAGTTTCGACATCTATCGACTGAACAGGGTTTTCTCGACTTGTTTTCGTGTTGATGTTGCGTAGCAATGTTATGGACACGATATTGTCTGGGTTTGACAAAAGGAGGGTGGGACGTGATTGGTGCTCGGGGTGGTGACTGAAGGCGGTGACTGAGTAGATCGGACGTCACATCTTTGGGGAAGTCACAGTGGCTCGTGAAAATGAACAGCTACTTTAAGCAGGCTGTGTGCAGTTTACTGTGGATTGACTGTTTTGAAACTCATATGGTAGTTACATAGCCCCTAGACCTCAGTTATCATGAAAAAAGCCAGGAAATTTCGATTTTGACAATATGGGACCTTTAAATGTATAACTGCCTTTACATGTTAGAAAGAGAGTCCCTCACATGATCATACTTTTCAGGTGCATCCACAAGTTTGAAAACCCCTGCTGTAGGCCTGCCAATATTAGCAAAACTGAACAAGCACAGTAATTGACAGGCAGAGGCATTTTTTTTTTCAGAATTTAGCAGCAGGAAATTACTAGTCATCCAGTTTTTTATATCAACTATGCATTTCGTTAGTTTCGTTAAATGGTTATTGTAAAGAGTATCATCAGCGTAACAGTGAAATCTAACACCATGTTTCCTGATGATATCTTCCATGGGTAACATGTAAAGTGTGAAAACAACGGTCCTTGTACTGAGCCTTGTGGTACTCCATACTGTACTTGTTCTTATTACTCTTAATGTAGTTTTTCTGTAACAGTAGAAATTCATATTAAAATGTATAACTGCCATTACATGTTAGAAAGTGAGTCCCTCACATGATCATACTTTTCAGGTGTATCCACATGTTTGAAAACCCCTGCTGTAGGCCTGCCAATATTAGCAATCCTGAACAAGCACATTAATTGACACGCATAGGCATTTTTTCCTCTTCAGAATTTAGCAGTAGGAAATTACTAGTCATCCAGTTTTTTATATCAGCTATGCATTCCGTGAGTTTTGTGAATTGGTATGTTATATAGAGTATCATTATCATAACAGTGAAATCTAACACCATGTTTACATGTAAAGTGTGAAAAGCAACAGTCCTAGTACAGAGCCTTGTGGTACTCCATACTGTACTTCTTATAACTCTTAATATAGTTTTTCTGTGACAGTATCAATTAATATTAAAATGCATAACTGCCTTTACATGTCAGAAAGAGAGTCCCTTACATAATCATACTTTTTAGGTGTATCCACAAGTTTGAAAACTCCTGCCAATATTAAGCAAACCTGAAAAAGCACAATAATTGACAGGCAGAGGCATTTCTGTTTGGCTTGCAAAAATCTTCCATTATTTTCATTGCTCTCAGGTACAGTACACGTATTCTATATATGACAACTTTTTTAGTTGGATGCAAAGAATAAAAAAATGTTCTATGTAGTATGAATCTGTGCAGTTTAACAGTAATCCAGACAAACTACATTTGTCACGTTGTCATTGTCGTGACTTTTAGCAACAGTTGCGTCACTGCCATTCACAACTCCACTCCTGTGGCCTCATGGGATAGTAAACAAATCAGATGTGCACTTTAGTACCTCACTTGAAAGAGTAGGTCATCCAAGGACTTTTGGCCTGCTGTTTTATCAATGCTGTGAATTCTGACAAACTTATCTTTTCACATACTGTTGGGAAGTGAAATAAAAACCTGTGAAATATGCTTTTCTCTATTAGAATCTTTCTTGCTTGCTCTTAAGTAGCACCGGTATATTTGTAGCAAGAGCAAATTATACATTTTATGGGTCAAAATTATAGATTTTTCTTGAATACCAAAAATCATTAGGATATTAAGTAAATATCATGTTCTATGAAGATATTTATAAATCCCCTACCGTAAATATATAGAAAATTATTTTTTGATTAGTAACATGCATTACTAAGAACTTGATTTGGACAACTTTAAAGACGGTTTTGTTTTTTTGCACCCTCAAATTCCAGATTTTCAGATAGTTGTATCTCAGCCAGATATTGCCCTATCCTAACAAACCATACATCAATGCGCTTATTTATTCAGCTTTATGATTAGTTTTTTTGGTCAAGGGTCACATATGTCTTAATAGAACAAGTTTGTACTAAGTGTTATCCTTTTATCATATTTTTCTCTAGATTCCCTAAACTTCCTGTGTCTTTCTGTGGGAACGAGAGATGGAACTACAGTTGCTTCAATGGTGGGAATTGCTCATCTGTAGAGGATAACTGTGACTGTCTACCAGGATTTAGTGGACAGTGGTAAGAACATGAACCCACAGAGGTTAAATTGTGTCATACCACAGAGAATAGGTGAAAACATTGAAAAAATGTAGAAATCATTCTAATATGCTGATTTGGTGCTCATGAAACATTAATACCAATGTTGAAAATAGTGCTGCTGAATGCTTTTGTGGAAACTTTCTTTGTTGAATAGAAAGCTCAAAAGAGCAGTGTTTATTTGAAATAGAACTACAGTCAGATCATAATTTATTCAGACATCTTCAACATTTCTCACATTACTTCACACAGTTTATTCACTATAGTTTAGAAAATGGTAATAAAATATGAGAAGAACTCAGAGTTAAACTGTGTCAGAACAAATTCATCTTGATAATGTCAGATAACTTTGATAGAACGGTATGTAATGGATTATAATCAATCAAAAATTCAGTCTGTTAATATGACAATATTTATACAACTATCAATACTTTGTTGACCAATAAAAGAATTAAAAGCATTACCAATTAAAGAAAAAACACTTAAGCAAAACATGGTCAGGTCAAAGTGTCTGAATACTTTTTGGTCCTAAATTTTGTATCAGTTTTACTGGTAGTCAACTGTGTGAAGAATTTTTGGATATAATATATCACAGTTTACTTTATTTCGTTATCCTCACTTACATAAATGTGCTATAGTGTCCTGTACCCACTAGTAAAAAAAAAAAAAAAATCTCAAAAGTTTCTAGTGTCTGTCTGGTGTCTGAATCATTTTTAGTTTGACTGCAATGCAGTGCAATCAGACTTAAAGGGGTAATTCACCCAAAAATGAAACTTTGATGTTTATCTGCTTACCCCCAGGGCATTAAAGATGTAGGTGACTTTGTTTCTTCAGCAGAACACAAACGAAGATTTTTAACTCAAACCGTTGCAGTCTGTTGGGCATATAATGGCAGTGAATGGGCACCAAACCTTTAAAAGTAAACAAAAACATGCACAGACAAATCCAAATTACACCCTGCGGCTCGTGACGATACATTGATGTCCTAAGACATGAAACGATCAGCTTTTGTGAGAAAATGAACAGTATTTATATCATTTTTTACCTCTGATACACAGCAATGTCCATCTGTCCTGAGCACAAGCTCAGCATCCGGCTCGTTACATGTGAACGCACTCTGGCGTAGTATATGCAAACTTCGGAAGCGATCTGACGCGTTTATACGACACTCATTGTTTACACAGAGCACAGAGATTGTGGGTATAGCGGCTATTCAAAATGGTAATTACTTGCGCTTATCCTGATTGTTCAAACCGATTTAAAGCTAAAAGATTACGTTTGCTTGAGCGAACTCATCCCGGGACTATTCACCGATTTCCTCTTCCATCATTTGTGTATACTACGCCAGAGTGCCTACACGTGTAACATGCTTGATGCTGAGCTCGTGCTCAGGACAGATGGATATTGATATAAATACAGTTTAGTTTTTTGCAAAAATCGATCATTTCGTGTCTTAGGACAACAATGTATCATCACAAGCCGCAGGGTGTAATTTGGATTTGTTTGTGCATGTTTTTTTTTTTTACTTTGAAAGATTTGGTGCCCATTCACTGCCATTAAATGCCTAACAGACTGCAATGGTTTGAGTTAAAAATCTTTGTCTGTGTTCTACTGAAGAAACAAAGTCACCTAGATCTTGGATGCCCTGGGGGTCAGCAGATAAACATCAAATTTTCATTTTTGGGTGAACTATCCCTTTAAAGTATCCAATAGCCTTGTAAACAAGGAGTGAGCTAGAAACCTTTTTCAAAAAATGTAAAAAGCTAGTTTTTCTGCCTACTTGGAATGCGCCGTAAGATGGCCTTCAAGCACTGCTCTTCACTGTGTGAGTCTCTTTGTCTAAAATGACTGATTTCTTTGACAGGTGTGAGCTGGAGCTAGATGAATGTGCGTCTGACCCCTGCCTGAATGGAGGCTTCTGCCGCAACCTGATCAACAGGTTCCAGTGTGTGTGCGAGATGAGCTTTGCAGGCGATCACTGTCAGATCGACGTCAGTGACTTCTACGTCTATGTGTTTCTGCTCCTGTGGCAGAACATCTTCCAGCTGTTGTCATACCTCATCTTGCGCTTAGACGATGATCCAGAGGTCGAGTGGAATGCAGCCAATGATGACTAGAACTAAGAACTGTGTCCTCTCAGACACTCATGTTGAATGGACACAATACATGAAGGCCTATTCACCTTTTTTTTGTAATAGATTTTCTGATACTGTGTTAGACTTCTGGTTCATAAGCCACCTTAGGGAAATAAGGAGAAGAATAACGGAGTGCAGTAAAATGGTAAAACTGTTTGCACTATAAATCATTGTGTTCATAATTAAGATATACATTAAAATAATATGGTAAGACACACCAGCTTGCAGTATCAAGCAGCAAAGCAAGCTGTTTTATACTGCTAAAAATAGCTGAATGTAAATGAGACCGGAAGCCTGACACATTAAATTTACAAATGGCCATGTCCATTCTTATGATAAGGTGGATAAATATTATTAAAGGCCATTATGGGAAGTCGCAATCATTGTTTTTGTACTAAGTGTAGTTTAAGAAACATTCAAAGAGAAAACTAATATGTGATTGGCATTCACAGCTATAAACAGCAGCTTCTGAATAATAATTCAGAGGAAATAAAACATTTTAGAGTAAAAAACTTAGATCTGACAGTGAAAGGCTTTTCGTGTGCCTTCCTTTTCCTCAATATCTATTGAAAATGCTTTCAAAATGTTTCTCATAAAGTGTGCAGAACACTAATTATAATATGTATGAAGCCCAATGTTATGAAAATACTGTCATATTCTCATGATAAGAAAAGCAGTTTAATATTCATGGATTTGCACATCATTAAATGCTTATTTCTTTTTTTCTGGAGTCAATATTTAATCCTGGACTTCTATACTGCCCTACAAAGCAAAAAGGCAGTATCTACGCCGAGTGCAGAACTGAGAAAAATGACTTTAAAGTTATCCTGTCATCCAGCCTGTTATCCAATGTTAAAACCGTCCCATGAGGATGCCACGAAATCACACACATTTGAGATAAGATATTTTGTCACATAACAAAGGATGCCTTGAATGTCATGAAAATGATAACTCATTTTTGACCAAAAATGAAGTTACTGCCTTTTTGCTTTGTAGGGCAGTATACCTCAGTGATCAAATGACTACCTAAGCTTTCTATTATTTTACCTTTATTGTACATTATCAAATTTTCATGATCAGATTTCTTTTGCAATTTTTTTTTAACTATATACAGTTGAGGTCAAAAGTTTACATACACCTTGCAAAATCTGCAAAATGTTAATTATTTTACCAAAATAAAAAGGATCATACAAAATGCATGTTATTTTTTGTTTACTACTGAGCTGAGTAAGATACTTCACATAGAATACATTTACATATAGTCCACAAGAAAAAATAATTGAATTTATAAAAATGACCCTGTTCAGAAGTTTACATACACTTGGTTCTTAATACTGTTTTGTTACCTGAATGATCCACAGCTGTGTGGGGTTTTTTGTTTTGTTTAGTGATATTTGTTTATGAGTCCCTTGTTTGTCCTGAACAGTTAAACTGACCGCTGTTCTTCAGAAAAATCCTTCAGGTCCCACAAAATCTTTGGTTTTACATCATTTTTGTGTATTTGAACCCTTTCCAACAATGACTGTACGATTTTGAGATGCATCTTTTCACACTGAGGACAACTGAGAGAATAATATGCAACTATACAGAAGGTTTAAACACTCACTGATGCATTAAGAGCTGGGGGGGGGGGGGGTGAAAACTTTTGAACAGAATAAAGATGTGTCCATTTTTCTTATTTTGCCTAATATCATATATTTTTTTTATGTTGTACTGCTCTTCAGAAGCTACAGAAGATATGCACATTTCCCAGGTGACAAATTAAATTTACCCTGATTCTTCAATTCAAAAAGTTTTCACTTCCTCTTTATGCATCATTTTTCCTTCTGGAGCATCAGTAAGCATTTGAACCTTCTGTAATAGTTGCATATGAGTCCATCAGTTGTCCTCAGTGTGAAAAGATGCATCTCAAAATTATATATTCATTGTTGGAAAGGGTTCAAATACACAAAATGTATGAAAAAACAAAGAATTTGTGGGACCTGAAGGATTTTTCTGAAGAACAGCAGGCAGTTTAACTGTTCAGGACAAACAAGGGACTCATGAACAACTATCACTGAACAAAAAACACAGCTGTGGATCATTCAGGTAACAACACAGTATTAAGAATCCCTCGAACATTTTTGCAGACTCTGCAAGGTGTATGTAAACTTTTGGCCTTTTAATAAGAGCATTACCAATATTTTTGTAATAAATGGTAATATTGTTCTAGCCAGCAGCTGTGTATATTGTAGTTTTGAGATTAACAACATGTTTCAAACTGAATGGATAGAATGTCTCAAATTAAGAGATTAAGTTAAATGTTTCTAGTTCTTTCTCAAAATGAAATTCGAAAGAAATATAGACTATAAAATTGAATATTAATTATGAATTTTTTAATCGTGTTTGCAAGCATCGCTCATGTTGTTGACCACTGGTGCAGTACTTGAACTGGATTTCTGCAATAGTCAGCCAAATAGAGTCCGAAAAACAAGTTTGCATGAAGTTATGTTTGCTTTTCATTGCTGGTTGTTCGATAAGCTCTAGAAACAGCAAAAAACATTTTTTAGAAGTATAGAAGTCAGTGTTTAAATTCTAACTGAACTTTTGCAAAAAAGTCAGTCAAATCAAAAGCTTCTGCTTTTCTGATTTTATTTGATCAAATAAACATGAGCTCATTCAAAAAAAACTTGACTGAATGGAAAGCTGGATGTTTACAATCAGGCTCCATTCAAGTTAGTTTTATCACCAAGGACGTGGTCAAAGTTTAAAAGCACCCCTGCTTCCCCAAATCAAACTTCAATTTGAACACCCACTCAAATTGCACAGTTCCGTTTACTTTGGCACCCAAAGATGGTTCATTGGTGTCATTTACGCAACTGAAGCCAGGACATCTTTACATTGACCATGTGGTCAAGACTAAAGTACAGCATATATATGTAGAGTGAACCAAACCCGTTTACCTTCTGTCCGCTTTAGGAGTTCAGGTTATTGCTGTTCAGCATGCAGCTCTGCGCTACCCTAACTGTTCTCGGGCTCCTGGTAATGGGGTCGTGGGAGCAGGGGTTGATGCCCACCATTGGCATTGACTTACCTCCCTGTGACTCTCCGGAGGCTGAAGAAGTGGCTCTGGTGGCTCAGGATTTCCTCAACGCTCAGCACACACACGGTTACAAATATGTCCTGAATCAAATTGACAAAATCAAGATCGTCTCCAGGGTAAGAATACGGATGATCGTGATTTTAGCAGTCATGAAAGTTGATAACATTAGCTTTAAAAATTTAAAGTGTATTATACGATTATTTTGTCCATTGAAATGTTTTAAGAATACAGAATTTGACGTTGTGATAAAACTAATGTTGTTCATTCAATCACTGAAAACATTTTACTACCTGTATTACTCAAATGTAATTTTGTAGCCACTTCAAGCCGACACATATCATCTGGAACTAGATTTTCTGGAAACAACATGCCATGTCTTGGATCCAACACCAGTGGCCCTTTGTCCAGTCAGACAAAAAATTTATACGGTAAGAACTTTATATATATTTTTTTATAATTCATGTGTACTTTTGTAAATATTGCAATTTATTAAAGGGATAGTTCATTCAATAATATAAATTCTGTAATTAATTACTCACCCTCATGTTGTTCCAAACCTGTAAGACCTTGATAAATGATATTTTTTGATGAAATCCGAGAGCTTTCTGACCTTGCATAGACAGCAACACAACTGACACGTTCAAGGCACAGAAAAGCAGTAAGGACATTGTTAAAATAGTCCATGTGACATCAGTGGTTCAACCGTAATTTTGCAAAGCTATGAGAATACTTTTTGTGCACAAAGAACGCAAAAATAATGACTTTATTCAACAATTTTTGCACCCTAGTGCCATTTTTGAGAGTACCAAAGAAGAATGGTTGAATAAAGCTGTAATTTTAGGTTTTTTTTATGCACAAAAAATATTCTCGTACACTGCAAAAAATGCTTTTCTTAATTAGTTTTTTTGTCTGGTTTCCAGCCAAAATATCTAAGAATATCTAAAAGTTCTAGGCAAGTAAAAATTATTTGTTTTCAGAAAAAACAAGTCAAAATTAGGTGAGTTTTCGCTTAGAACAAGCAAAATAATCTGCTAGTGGGGGTAAGCAAAAAAAAATCTTGTTTCAAACAGAAAACAAGAATATTTTTCTTGCCCCATTGGCAGCACTGCAAAAAATGTTTTTCTTACTTAGATTTTTTGTCTTGTTTCCAGCCAAAATATCTAAAAATTCTTAAATCAAGAAGGATTTTCTAGATGAGTAAAATTTTTTTTTTTTTTATTGTTTTCAGAACAAGCAAAATAATCTACCAATAGGGTAAGCAAAAAAAAAAAAAATCTTATATCAAACAGAAAATAAGATTACTTTTCTTACCCCATTGGCAGATTATTTTGCTTGTTTCAAGCAAAAACGCACTTAATTTTGACTTTTTTCTGAAAATAATAATTTTTTTTTTTACCTGTCTAGAAAATCCTTCTTCATGTAAGAATTTTTAGATATTTTGGCTGGAAACAAGACAATAAATCTAAGTAAGAAAAGCATTTTTTGCAGTGTAGCTTCATTAAATTGTGGTTGAACACAATCTTGGAATTTTTTTGGACCTTGATCATGGTAGTTATAATGCTGTCTAAGCAGGGTCAGAAAGCTCTTGGATTTCATCAAAAATATCTTAATTTGTGTTACGAAGACGAACAAAGGTCTTACGGGTTTGTAATGACACGAGGGTCAGTAATTAATGACAGAATTAAAATTTTTGGGTGATATATCCAAGTCTTGTCTTTCTGGTCCTCTTCTAGGCTGTTGAGGCAGATTGTGATTTTGTCCTGTCAAATACAACTCAAGGTCTGTCTGTTGTGGCCTTCAAGTGTAAAACTGAAACAGGTAAGAGGAAAACGCAAATCATTGTGAAAAACAAATTCACTTGTTGTCATCTGATTGCAGAGAGGAGACATTTTGTTTTTTTGTGTGTCTAGAATTCGAAGATGAATGCTTAGGCTGCCCTCAGCTCCTTCCTTTTAATGACACTGATGGCCTTGCGCTCATTGAAAACTCTTTAGATTATTTCAATAAAAATAATACTCACAACACAAAGTTTGCACTCCTTGAAATTGGACGCATGGGATCCCAGGTAACGTACATGGAATACTAAACATTTTCTTTAGATAATGAAGCTCCAAATAGACAATAATGCTGTTTTCTAATTTTCTTTTATGCAGATTGTCAGTGGTGGGCCCAAATACTTTGCAGAATATGCCATTATTGGGACAAACTGCACAAGTCAAGATGACGATACATGCACCCCTCAGAATCACACCGTTGCTGTAAGAATATTGAAATATCTTTGAGAGAGAGACTTGGCTGACTTGGCTGGCGTGCAACTGTGTAAATGTTTGTGCATCAAAGTCAACATGAAACTAAATCACCCTATTTACTTTTGTAAACACACTTTCCTAGTCTATTGTGCATAAGACATTGCTGTTCCACCATTGAAGCGACTTTACTTTTCAGATTATTCCACCAAGACCTCTTCATTTTTAAACCATGCCCATTTTCATGATCCACTCAAATCCCACGCATAAAATCAAGTCTCGTCCTCCATTTTTTCCTGTGTAATATCCTGTTTTGCTCAGAAATCACATAGATTACAGAAGCAGAATGGGTTGAACCATCTTTCATGTTGACTTCAAAGTGTCTAATCCATATTTGTGACTATTTTTAGATCCACGGACTCTGTCTGGCTGCAGGTTCTACCAATGTTGACTGCAAAATCTTTGGCCCAGTAAATACCTCTTTATTCTTTTATATTAATGCAATGTGCACTTGTTATGTAAAGCAATGTTAATATTGAAACTTAAATCAATAATTTGATTTATGTTAAATTTAAGGATTTATGTCAGAAGTTGATTACTGATCAACAATGTAGCTGCAAGCAGCAATTAAGGGGCCAAACACTACAAAAGCAACCTAGCAAACATCAGACCAACTGGAGTAATTGAAGCCATTTTAAGATGGTTTTAGTCAAAATGGCTGAAAAATCATAAATATAACCACTAGTAATATGATTTATCAAATCGATGTGGTGTGTTCAGTGTAAGGTGACAATGGCACACACAAAATTTTGTGTCAATGTGTCAAAGCTCTGCAGAGATACAACTTCAGACGTAGTCTGGCATCATGCCTCAAATTCGTTGCGGTGCTATACAGAAACAGTTTTGTCCATCGACACAAAATTCATATTCTTTTGTCAACACAGTCTGAAGATAATCTGATTGAATTTTGGTAAAAAATCAGACCAACAGTCTAGGAGGAGCTCAAAAAAGGAACGGCAGGAAGTTTGGCTGTCTATGGCATAATTGGTACTGACGTTTTCAGCATGACCCAAAGAATATATTGAGTCCAGTTTCATTACAATAAGTTAATATGTATAAGTTATTAGTGTTTTTAAATATTTAATCATTAATGGCTATTAGCACTATTGACCAATAGGTGGCGCTGTTACCGAATTGATTTGGTGTGGTCAGTGAGGTGAAAATGGCACACACAAAGTTTGGTGTCAATATGTCAAAGTTTAGCAGAGATACAGCCTCAGATGCAGTGTGGCATGATACCAGCAAATTCATTAAACGACAACCATTTTAGATATATACACAAAATCCATAAATTTTTGTCAGCATGGTCTGAAGTTGATCTTAGTCAAATTTGGTAAAAATTGGACTAATAGTCTAGGAGGAGTTTGAAAAAGTACATTTTCAACATAAATCAAAATGACGGTCAATACGTCAAAGTTTAGCAGAGATACAGTCTCAAAAGCAGTTTGGCATGATACCAGCAAATTCATTAAACGATAACCATTTTAGATATATACACGAAATCCATACATTTTTGTCAGCATGGTCTGAAGATGATCTGAGTCAAATTTGGTGAAAACTGGACCAACAGTCTAGGAGGAGTTCGAAAAAGGACATTTTCAACATAAATCAAAATGACGGACAGGACGTTCGGGTAACTATTGTAAAATTGGTATCTATGTTCTCGGCATGACTCAGAGAATATATTGAGACCAGTTTCATTCACAATAGGCTAATAAACTCAAAGGTTATTAGCATTTCTGGAAATTTCTTTATAACTTTTGACCACAAGATGGTGCTGCCACTAGACTTTTCAGGTGCTGAAGATATACTGCCTTTTGTACAGATACACCAATGCATTCATAAAATATAGCAATTTGTGACAAAATTCAAAATGGCAGACACAATGGCTGAAATGGGAAAATTGAGTATAGTTCAACTTGGCATGCTGTACAGAATCTAATGAGCCACGTTTTTTGGCCGAACCATTCAGAAGTTATAAGCAAAAATAGCCATTTTTCATATCTCCTAACGACTAGGTGGTGCTGTGCCAAAACAACTGTGCAGGTAGCATCAGGTCAGAGTTACTATAAAACACAAGTTTAGTCTCAATATGCTTAAGTATATATCAATATGCATTAATATGCATAAGACAGGTTCAAAAGTTATTAGCATAAACATGAGTGAAACTTTGGACAAGTGATGGTACTAGAGAGTTTGAGTAAGAGATTCTAAACTTGCTATGGTTAATGTTTAGACTTTTCTCTATCTGTGTGCAAAATTTCATAACTTTCCTGCGATAGATTCTATAGGCTGCCATATACTTCCAGAGTGGAAGAACAACAACATTTGGTGCTTGCCCCTAAAAATTAAACGAATCATAAAATAAAGTGGACATGATATTAGCAACTAAATGGTACATACTTTTGAAAAAGTGCTGCCCCAGTGATACCTTTTTTGCCACTATTACTGGCACAGAAACTACATCCTTGATCTTTAAACCTCAAACTCAGTTTAAGTTAAAGCAAAGAGTTAAAGACTTTTAAACTTTATCAATTCTTTTATTCACGACAGGCCCAAGCTGTGGACCCAGCTAGCAACACCACAGTGCGAGTCCAACAACTTCTGCATGCACACACCTTTGGACCTCAGCACAACCCCACCATCCACGACCTCAAGCATCATAAGCTGACAGCGCTCCATGACCCCTCATCAACCGGTCTGCTCTCTGCAGAATCCCTTGAATCAGCCGAGATCGTGGTGGCACCAAAGGTATCTCCTATTGTCAAGAGGGAGGTCGCACCAGAAGTGCCAGCACCAGCAGCAGATCTAACCGTGTCAGACAAAGCACCTCTTCTCATTGCTCCAATTTGTCCAGGAAAAAAGAAACATTTTTGATCTGGTTAAGTTTCATAAACTTATATAGATAGCATTAATGTGTCTTGAGTTCTGAGGTTGCAACCAATCTCCTAAGAGCAGTTTGTCAAAAGTAAAAGTTTTATAACAAATTAGGTACATGTATAAACAAAACTGGCCTTCTTGTCATGAAAGCATTTAAGGCTGGGCCTGTGTTATACTGTGGTGCTGTAATAAAATGTTTATCAGTATAACGTAAATGTGTGCCAGTATTTTTTTAATAAATATGCGGTGTTCTCGTAGCTTCATAACATTAGGGTTGAACCGCTGAGGTCACATACACCATTTTAACGATGTCCTTACTACTTTTCTGGCCCTTGAACATGGCAGTTGCATTGCAGTCTACGCAGGGTCAGAAAGCTCTTGGATTATCAAAAATATCTTAATTTGTCTTCCAAAGATGATTGAAGACTTTACAGGTTTGGGACGACATGAGGGTAAGTAATTAATGACAGCATTTACATTTTTTGTTGAACCATCCCTTTTGAAATTAAGGCTGTAGGAAGGTGCACCCCCAAACTTTTGTATGCATTTATGCCTGAATTCACCATTATTCACCAACACAAAGTGTAAACATTTGTTAAAAAAAAAAAAAAAAAAAAGAAAAAAAACTAAATTTAGCTCAAATCAAGTACATGCAAGGATGACAACTTTAACTTATTTGTAAAAACCACCTGAACAACTTAGTGCATCAAGACTCACTGGATTTTTACTGGATTGTTATCTTAACAAGGACTCAAAGTGAGTTCAACACAAAGTTTAAAAATAAACCAACAAACCAAAAGGGTAACAAAACCAGAGTCTTTAAAGAAAAGCCAATGACAGTTTTTTTTTTTTGGTCTCTTAAATGCTTTTATTAGTAGTTTGTACTGTTTCCAGCTCTCCACATTCTTCAGTCTACAGGGGATGGACGCCTCATATAACCTATATATTCATTCAACAAAAGAAAAGACACTTTAACCTCAGTTACGCTGCACCACTTTGGTAATTTTACAGTACATCAAGAACTGGTTCACCTACCATCTGCTTGGGAGCTGGACAGCAAAGCATCCTTGTTAGACTGAACAGCAGGAACCCAATGTGTCTCAAATAATTTTGAGTCCCTAAAAACAGGCACCACAGATTCTCCATTTGGAGGAAAATACAGCTGAGGGTTCATTTCTGGCACAGAGTCATGAATCTGCATCATGGGGTGAAAATTCAGTGGAGGGTTTTCTCCTTGAGTTTGCTCTGCTTGAGGTGACCCATTTGACAGCTCAAATGGATTGTGATTGGATGACATCGGAGTGAAAGAGTCTCTCGTGGGAGAATCAGGCATAGGGGGCCTGGCATTCGAATTGGCAGCTTGATACCAATAATTCATAAATACATTTTTGCCATGGGTTGGAGTCATTGTAGGTTTCAAAGCAATGTCCTGCTGGACCAATTTCTCAAAAGCAGGAACATTATTTGGAGCAACTAACATTGGCTGCGCATCATGGCCCCATGGGGAAAAATGTTGCTGCATCTCAGCCTGGTTAACTACAGGGTCTGAGCTTTGGTCCGAATAGGCAAGGGGTTCAGCAACTGGTCTATTTTGTAAGGTTCCTGAATGGAGCTTAGAAGGGGGTATAATAGGAGCAACATCTGCAGGTTTCATTCTAGACTGTGGAGAATCAGCCATTGAGTCCAACTTCCTAAAAAAGTAGGGGCACGTGGTTGGTCCTATCAAATGCTTTGAAGCATCAGGGGCATCAGTATCCTTTATGAGGGGATTCTCCACCAAATATTGCATTGCTGAATGATCTGAACTTGGTGGTACAGCTGTACCTTTTAAGTAAAGTGGGGCATAATTATAACCCATGCCCTGAATAAGGGGAAACCGAGTTGAGCCAGGAGATATAACGGGAGATGACAGCGTTTGGCCTGTAATTTTAGTCATACTAGAAATTTCAAGATTAGAAATTTGAAGAGGATGACCAAAATGGTGATGGTTGTGCTGGTGGTAAAAAACCGAAGGGGGTCCAGGGCAGAAAATTGGACAGTGAAAAGAATGTGCATGGGACGAACTAATTGGAATCACGGGAGCATGTATTGCGGCAGGAGTGTGAACAACTTCTGAAAATTTGGGGGATGAAGGGGTAGGATAAGTGATTTGGGGAGAATCAAAGTGTAGTCTCATAGGAGGACCCTTAATAACTGATGGGTATGGAACCACAGACACTTGAGGTTTTACGTCTTGTTCAGGTTCTTCTAAATGTTTGGTTGAATGGCAAGCAACAGCTGCAGAGGTGGAAACTGTAGTACTCTGGGGGACTTTTGTAGGAACAGGTGGCATTTCTGAACGACGTGGCGGGAAGGGTTTGTACCATGGATAGCGGAGTAACTGTGGCCCTGTCTTTATTGTAGGGGCAGGAGCAGGTGGTTCAGGCTCTGGTTTTGGTGGAGCATATGCTTCTGGTGGTCTTGGTTGGGTTTGATGTACCAAGTAGGGGACTTGAGGAATACCTGCAGCAAGTCCAGGTTTTCCAGGACTTAAAGGATACACCAATTTCCTGGGAGGAAACATAGGTGCCCATTGCACAGGAGGGACAATGTGCTTGGTGGAAGTCAACTTCTCTTGAGGAATGCCTGTGGGTTTTAGTAAGGGAGCAATAGGGGAAACAGGAACAGTAGGTGCCTCAGTAGGAGACAGTAAAGGTTTTCTTGGGTATGGCACAGCTGCACTTTGACCGGGGTCAGGGATAGGACCAAAGCTGGGCTTAGGGTACCAAGGGTACCAAATTTGCGGACGTTGTGTGTAAACGGGTGGTAGTGGCCTTTGCGTAATAGCAGCTGGGGGACCCACAATTTTGGGACCTTGAGGAACAATTGTTGGTGGTATGTTTGGAGGAAAAATTACAGAAGGATAACGAGGAGGAAGGGGTTTAAAATCTGGCTGGCCAGGGACGTAATAAGGGTGGGGAGGAGTAGGCAACTTCTGACTTGTAGAAGTTGAACTTGTTGTAGAAGGCTGAGTGGTTTTTGTAGTAGTTGATGTTGTGGTGGGGGGGAGGGTTGTTGAAACCAGAGCATCAGGTATAGAAGGTAGTGCATCATTTTCATGTGCAGGAGCACTTACAGGAAGACTAAGCGACAATGCTGGGCAGGACAGATTAAACTCGTTCTCCATCGCCATACTGACAGTGAACATCCCATCCTGTAAAGTAAGGCAAAAGCTTAGGGTGTGTTCACATTTGTCATGTTTGGTTAGATTAAAATAAACTCTGGTGCAATTGCTTTGTTAGCGTGGTTCATTTGAGTGTGAACGCTGCAATCCAAACCCTGGTGGGCACCAAACAAGCGAACAGAGACAGCTTAAAACATGGATCTCAGTCCACTTCAAAACAAATTCTGGTGCGGTTCGATTGAAATATAAAGGCAACACAGACCACAACAGTTTGCAGGTGGTAAAAATTCATGTGCATGCTTGGTCCAGCAGACAACAGCTGTATTAAACTTAAAGGATTAGATCACTTCCAGAACAACTTTTACATTTTTTTTTTTAACAGAATTTGTTCACCCCCTTGTCATCCAAGATGTTTATGTCTTTCTTCAGTCATAAAGAAATTATGCTTTTTGAGGAAAACATTTAAGGAATTTTCTCCATACATTTACAATTTATATACTTCTTAAACCTCATATGCTCGTCTTGTCTAGCTTGGCGTGAACTCTGTGCATTGAGTCAATACAGTTAGGGTATGTCGAAAAACGTATCTAATTTTCTCCTCCAACTTCAAAATCATCCTACACTACTGTTTTAGCTTTTTTTTTGTAAAGGGTGCTTGACCACCTTTGCATGTTCACCTTGTAAACATTTGGGCAGCAAATGGGTTTTTCGACATACCCTAACTGTCTTGTACCGGAGCTAGATAAAACTAGATAAAACCCTTCTTCCTCGGCTGGGATTGTTTAGAGCCCTTTGAAGCTGCATTTAAACTGCATTTTGGAAGTTCAAACTCGCAGGCACCATAGAAGTCCACTAAATGGAGAAAATTCCTGAAATGTTTTCCTCATTTATGACTGTAGAAAGAAAGACATGAACATCTTGGATGACAATGGGGTGAGTAAATTTGTACATTTTTGTTCAGGAAGTGAACTAATCCTTTAAAGCATACTTTGATGCCATACACAGATTGGTCTGCGCATCACCACTTTGAGTATAACACACCTTTTGTTTAGAGCGTTCCGTGCGTTCCATCACGAAATACACAGCATTCAACACAACCAACCAGGTTGTGAACACCATGCCTTTAGGTTCAGCAGGTTATCATTAGGTTTGCGATCCAAAATGCCAGTGTGAACACGAAGCAGACCAGGACCAAATCATTTTCCATTTTGGTCCGGACCAAACAAGCCAAACTACAACCCTAAGTGTAATCAAGATGAATGACAATGAAATCTAAGGAAAATGTAGAACATGTTGTATACCTTCGGTTCTGTGCATGGCATATATGGGGCATGGATGACCACGCCTTCTGGATGTGACACCAAGCTGTATCCACATCTAGCTGACACTTTCAGAAGAGGCTGCCACTCATTTATTACTAGGTTTAAGCAGAAGTAACGTTAAAGTTCATGTCGACCTATGCAAATGAACATGGACCTTTGTGTTACCTTTGATCTTCAGGTTCTCAGAAACTCCTCTATGCAGCCTCACAATCATGCCATTAGTATAGCAGGAGACAGTTGGCGCACTTTTCACCGAGGTCGGTGAGGAACAAGACACTTTCACAGGCAATCCCCACCAAAGTAAGGGAAGAACAAAAGTGTCTCTCTGAAAATACAAGGGGGAGGTCAAAAGAAATACCACATGCTACATGTGACCCTGGAACACAAAACCAGTCTTGAGTAGCACAGGTATATTTGTAGCAGTAACCAAAAATGCGTTGTATGGGTAAAAATGATTTCTTTCATGCCAAAAATCATTAGGATATTATGTAAAGATCATGTTCCATGAAGATATTTGGTAAAATTCCTACCGTAAATATATTAAAACTTAATTTTTGATTAGTAATGTGCATTGTTAAGGACTTTATTTGGACAACTTTAAAGGAGATTTTTCAAGAGTGTTTTTTCGATTTTTTTGCACACTCCGATTCCAGATATTTAGTTGCATCTCGGCCAAATATTGCCCTATCCTAAACAAACCATACATCAATGGAAATCTTATTTATTTTCAGAAAATGTATAAATCTTAAATTCCAAAAAAATACCCTTATGACTGTTTTTTTGGTCCAGGGTCACAATCTATTTACAATAAAATATAAATGCAAACCTCATGCGCTACGTAACATCCATCATATGGAATAACGAAAACAAAGTCTCTCCATGTTCTCAAAAATCTATGCCCACACTCCGAGGGCAACTGTGACAATGGAAGCGGGGAAGTGCTTCCTAGAAAGAGACAAAAATAATTTTACTTGGTAGGCATTCAACAAAGTTTGAGCTACAAGAACATAAGGCTTTGGAGATGTAAACCTCTGTCAATAAGAAAGTTGGACCCAAAAGGAGCCTCTGGTCCATGAACTGTCAACTTCATCAAATCTCCAACACAATCCACCTTGGGTCTCATTCCAAGTAGCCTTTCCACTGTTGGAGTATACAGGGTGTTTAGACCATAAACCTGTCCCCAAAGTGGTTGCAGCTTCATCCAGCCTTTTGTAAGAAATGTGAAAAGAAAAACAAGTCCATTTTGAAAGTTAACTCCATGCTATTAAAAACGAAATAAAATAATCAAAGAGGTTTTGGATAGCTAGCGATATGGAACAACAGAAACGGACTTAAATCATTGCAACTGCATTTAGCAAGTCACAAAGACATAATTACCTGAATTATCTGATTGGTAAGCGTTCTCATGGAGTCTGTGAGAACTGAGATCCGAGGAAAGACTAACACTGCCTCCACCTCCACCATGTGCTTTTGAAGCTTGGTCTTGCCAAATGAGAAGGCGTCCAGCCTGTGCTGCAGATTTCGGCTTCTCGTCCCCTTGATCAAATGACTCTCTTGTCCGTGCATTCTTATTAAAAGAGCCCGCTGAATCAAGACTTTTCTCCTCATCAAATACCACAAAACCACTAACTTTAAGCCAAATAAAAAGAAAACACGTCAGGATTTGTTTCTCTTTAAACGCCATTCGACAAGACCGTTTTGCATACGCAGCACACCACTGCAGTGTGTCGCAAAAACCCGGCTCATTTCAAGCATCTGATATATATAAGATCTTACGTCTACAATTAGTGCACGTCTGGCAAATCAGACGCACCTGTTAAGCAGCCTAATGAAGGGAAATGAAGGGATGCGTGCTTGAGTATGTGGATTTGTGCACCTATTCATGTGTGCGCCAGTGCGCGTTTATACTTTTAAAGTGTAGGCTATATTCAAGGTTTTTTTTTTGTATGTTTTTGAGGTTAATATGTATATAAATTAACTTTTTCACTCACCAGCCAATTTGGTTAATTTTTTTTTTTTTAATTCATCAATTTTTAAGTCACCGGCCATTCATAACTTCTACTAGCCAAAAAAATAAATAAAAATAAAACATTGAAATACATTTGGTATCAGTACTAGGGGTGTGTGATATTGACAAAAAATATCTCAATATTTTCTGGGATTTTATCGATAACGGTATTGATAAAGATAATTAGACAATATGCGGAATGTGTTATTGTGCGTGGACAACTGACTCCTGAATTCTTTGATATTCTTCATATTCTGTGTGCCAGTTCACTGCAGTTTTTCCTTTTTAAAGCCATTTTTTTAAGTGTTCATCATCTTTTGGGTGAAATTCTTACATTTAATCAGTCAATAATAATAATAATAATAATAATAATAATAATAATAATACATACCTAAAAAAATCAAGTCAGTATAAACAAAATTCATCTTTGCAGAAGTTGCATCTAAGGTGCCATTTAGATGTATTTACACACAGTTTAATGAAGCCCAGAGGGACATGGAATGCTTTAACCTGCAGTTACAAATGCATAAACGGTATTATATTTTAAACATAAAACGTTGAATACTGATATTTGAAAGTATTTTAAAAATGAAAAGATACTTCAAATGTGAAATTAAAACCGCTAGTAGGTGGCAGTACGTCACTGCTAATAAATGAGTCATTGCGACCGAACCGAATCAATTAAAGATTTGATTCAATCAGGAAAGAAACACCGTCATGTTGCTCTGAGACGCAAAAAAGTGCTGTGGCTGTGATTTTTGTTGGCGAAATAGAGCAAAAACAGCCAATATGGTGTCTAAAACGTATGTAAGTATCTTGTCTAATGAACTGTATAAAATGAATATCACATTTGTAATCATGCAGATTTTGTAAAGAAAACATTGGCACTTTATGTGATATTATAACTGTATGAAATGATATAAATATATATTTTCTGCCCCATATATCTTTAATGATGTGATCGTTCTAAATGCATATTAACAGACTGATTCATGCAGTGAAAGAACGCACTCTAAATTCGCACTAAATCAGACTTCATTACAGTCGTGAATGCATGCATTTCTGTAGGAGTGTTTTTTTTTTTTTTTTTGCAATATACTCCATAATGTCATGATGTCTCACAAGTTCAGTATTTGCACTAAACCTGCGCAGACTTGGCTTGCTTGAACTTACCCAAGAAATTAATGACTGAACATACAAGAAATGTAACCAGCCAAAGTGGCTAGTGATTTGACAGCGTAAGGCCTGATTTTTACCAGCATTTGGCGCGTATTAATTAAAAAAAAACCTGGACACACACAATTTGCCAGTTTCAAGACTAGATGGCATCCTCAAGTGGCAAATTAGTGCCCGGTTTCATGGACAGAGCTTGGCCTAAACCAGGATTAAGCCATAGTTCAATTAAGACGTTAAAGTACAGAAAAGTTCATCAACAACGGGTATTTTTTTTGGTTGTAGAACAACTTTGATAAAAAGGTTTTGATCCACTTTAAATGTTGACTACTGTATTTTAAGATCAATCAGTTTACGTTTCCTTCAGTTGAAACGGCTTAGACTTGCATTTTAGTCTAGGACTAGGGTTAAGGCATGTCTGTGAAACCGGGGGTAGATGTTGTAACGTAAAGTACATTACTATTCGTATCAGATAAGCTAATTTTACCGGCAATAAGATTAAACCAAGTCATCTGAGGTTGTGCATGTTTGTGAGATTATAGCGACTCCTTCAGGCTTACCCATGTCAAATGAACGAGGCTTAGATAAAAAAATACTCTTTAAAATCAAGAACATGGAAGTTCACATTCTAAACAAGTCATTTTCTGATACCTACCATGCCCTACCCTGTCGTTTGTTGACTTCGTTTTCTACAGATTGATAAAAAGATGCTTGAAGACAAACAAGTGAACAAAATCAATTTTCTGGTTGGAATAGGTTTATTTGATCTGTCTGTAAACAAGGTGGTTAAATCATGGCATTTGTTTGTTTTTTCTTTCCTTCCACGCAAATCGAGTTGAATATCAGCTGGTCAAATGTAAGAAGGGAGAGAATTGGACATAATTTGATGCTTTTCTTTAATCTGTACATTTTCCACACGCCCTGGAGGTTGATTTTTTTTTTGCCAAATATCCCAAAGGTGCCACTGAAGAATTGACTCCTCACAAGGCAGCAGTTAAAATCCATCTCACAGTAGCAACAGATCAGATCTACATTATGGCACAGGATACACAGCTTTATTTAACAAGTTTCCACAATACAACTGACTTCGACTAGTGGTCTTTTTCCAACTAATACCACCATATCCCAGAAAAAGTTAGTGTACACAGTTTACTTCAGTATCTTTTTTTTTTTTTTGTCTATTTAATGAAGCATTTGTACCGTGCTATGACAGTTTGATACATCGCAATTAAGTAGTTTACAAGGCAATAACTTCCAAATGGTTTCATTCTTGAAAATAACAGTTAAAAGTCAAAAATGTTTAAGAATTTTTGAGGTGACATGTTAACAATAAGACTGCCATTTCATCTATTCAAGACATTCATGAGAGGAACTCTCAGGTAGTTATCATATATTTTTTTTTAATTTTCAAACTGTTGAGCCAGTAATAGTGTTTAATAGAAATGAACTTTGTGTTACATACTTGGTGTATTTTAAGTGTTGAAAATTTAGTGTTATATAAAGTCAGCAACAGATGAAGCTAGCAGTCATCTTTCACAACAATAGTTTGGAGCACTTCTGTTAATCCCACCAGATGCAACAAAAAAATTGGTCCTTTTAGAGAACCCAAAGTGAAATGGACTGAACCAGAGGTACATTGGGATGGCAGCACTTTTTGTCTTAAAAAAAGAAAAAGAAAGAAAAAACAAAAAAGGACAAACAAAAAGAAAAACATTTTACAGGAGCTGGCAAACAACAATTATAAGTGCCTGAGCTATTGTAGCGATGGAATGTCCATACAGAGTCCGGGATGCAAAGGCTCTTGGGGAACAACTTAACCCAAACCTTGTAAATGCTGATCTGCCACCACACTCAAAATATTCCAACATTAGACCAATGACTTACAAGACCACATCCAAATACAACAGCAAAAGCATTTGATATAAGGTTCTCAAACTAAAGAAGGTACAGGGCATATAATAGTAGCCGGGGAGAAGGTGGTGCAGTTCATGAGGGCAGGGGGCCAGGGGTGCCTACTAAATGAATTCAGATCAAACGAAAAGAAAAACAATAATCATAAGAAACAAAAGGGTTAAGTGACCGGTTAACTTCATTCTCAAAGCTGAGACGAGGTGGCGTGTAGTTAGTTACTGGAAAACGATGATATTGACCTAAAAGATATGCATGCACTTTTTCCATCCTGGACATGCTGTATACAAGGAAGACCATGAGAGCTCAGCAAGGGCTCGAAGCACTCGAGAGGCGTCAATCTATCTTAAGCTGGTTCATTAGCAGTGCCTAAGGAAAAAAAAAAATTGGACCGTGTAGTGACTTCATTTACTTGGGAATTTACACAAATTCAACGGGTCGTCCAATTTTTTTTAAAAATTCTTCATTTTACATCTATGGTATGTACAGTAGTGTTTGTGACTGAACCTTCATAAAACCAACATGCTTGATTTACTGTGGCACAAAAAAAAAAGACGTCGAAACTCGGAAAACTAAAGAACATGGAACAGAAGGAAAACTTCATAAAAAAAAATGGACAGATTTGGAGAGAGACAACAATGCATCTACTAACTGTTTCTGGTAGTGTTGTCAAGTTGACAAAAAGGGGGCGAGGATGAGGGTGGGGTGGGTAGTGTGGTGCGGTGTATTAAAGTGAGCTGCTGTGTGGATGGATGGGAAGGGGCTGCTTTAGTATCCAACTTTCCTCAGGTACTCAGCCATGCTAAATGCTTTCTTGTTGAGCGATCCTCCGTGGGTACCTTCCTTTCCCATGACTATAACCAACACTGGAGTACATAAGGAAAGAAAAAGACGACAAATGAACAAAACTGAAAAGAAAAAAAAAGAAAGAAAAGAAAACAGAAAAGTCTTTCCCCCCGATGACACGGGGACATTATAGGATATTATCACCATTCTTCCCTTGATTGCTATTAAATTTTTTCAAGACATTAACTGCTTGAAGGAGAAAGCTTAACAGCAAACTTCTTTCTTCTTTCTGTCCCTCAAGTGAAACTAAACAAGCTTAATTACATTAGAACCCTGAATCCCTCAAGTATTTTGCCATTGAGTATGCCTTCTTATTCAATCCGCCTCCATGGACCCCTTCTTTGCCCATTACAAGAACCAAGACTGAAAGAGAAGAAATAGAAAAAGGGGAAAGTTGAGAAGTGCGGTGGTTAGGGGAAAAAAAGGGAACAATCATGAAACAGAGGAGAAAGAGAATCACAATTGCAATCAGAAGTGTTTGCATGCACATGCGCTTCACCATTGAAAGCCACCAAAGTAGAGGAAAGTGATTTGTCAAGAGGTCTGAAGCTGGCTGCTTGAGTTTTGTAGTGAAACATTTTAGTGTACAGGAAAGAGGAAATAGGAAGGGGAATTTGACGCTGCCACATTCCAAAGGACCTTCCACCCACCCCACACACCCTAAATCCTTTTCAAACAGTTACCTTGCTACGATGTCTTCTTATACTATCTAACAAACATGCTTAAGCACGTACGACTTTGGTTACGAATGATCTTTAAAACTTACCACTGAATAATCAGTGTCTGCTTGGCTTGCGCCCTGATGATTTATTTAACACAGATAATAGGGTGTGTTTACCGCACAACCGGTTGATTGATAAATACCTTATTAAACAGTGATAAGGTGAAGGAAAATCTCACACTGTTAGATTAAGAAAAGCTTGTACATGCACAGCGCTGAAAGTCAGCTCTTGGGTGTTTTTCAGAAAGGAGCAGTGGGGGACAGAAGATCGCATTGGCTTAAAGCTATACCTTCCATCTTTTGTTTATCCAAAGAGGACCACAAAGGCAGACTGTATGAGTGGGCACATCTTAGCATTAAGGGTCATTTTGAAATGAGCTAATCTATACTAATACTTGTTCTGCGCAGACGCAGATTGCTAATACAAGTGCTTGTCAGGGGTGATCTGAATATATTTGTGCGCTAAATTAAACAGTTTACATTCATAGTTTACCTTTGCCAGCTCTGCCTATGGAAACATTGTATGTCGGCTCTCCATTATGACTCTTTGTCCTGATGTCCATCGTCCAGTCCCCTTCCAGCGGAAGGCTGTCCCTGATCACAGAGCACTTCTTTTTCCCTAGAGTCAGCCCACTGGTGAAGAAGCCCTCTCGGTCTTTCCCGACAATGACATCGATTTCATCAGGCTGAAAATTAAGAGTTAAAAAGACACTTATTTTAAAAATCACACTTTCATATCATGCACATTACACAAGCTTTTGTAGAAACCCTGAATGGATCATTTGCATGCATGCAAGCAATCTGATCCACGTTGGGAGTATTCAAAATAATAGCAATCTAGGTTGCACCACTTTTTTAACTATAACAGCATGAATAACTCTAAACACTCCAATGCTAATAGAGTGATGCGGGAAAGAGTGAGCATTCACAGGCGACAGGACGCCATCTTTGTGTTCCTGAAGGGAAAAACTTGAAGCACAGGCGCCACTGTCTGAACTTCCTCCTCTCATGGCCTAAGACTGCAGCTTATCTCAAGACTGATCAGACCGAGTCCGATCTCTGAAAGAATCCGGGACATGCGAGGGGGGATCTGTGCATTTGAAGGACTTACAAAATACAAAAACACAATGCACAGCGCGTGGATGTGCTAGAAATCGATATTGCTGAATAATGCAAAAGGAAATGTGTGATTTAATCAGAGCCAGACGCGTTTACAACCAGTGAAAGTCGTCGAAATGCGAAGAAAACTTGATGTGAGGGTCCGGCTATACAGCGGTTGCACTTTGAATAGGGTTATTAGATAAGCATAATGTGCTTCATTGTGATATGAGTAATGAAGTCTAGAGGCCGTGGCCACAGCCCTGTGCTTTCATCTGGGCCTCGATCCATTCAGCAGAAACACTTCAATTCACACACGTCCTTTGCTTTCGTTTGAAAGAAAACGAGGTTCGCTTTTGCCGTAGCAGCTTTGCTAGTGATAAACACGATAACAAGTGTTTGTTTTATTGTAATGCATGCTTGAAATGGTTAGCTGGCGCTAGGCACGAGACCGGCTCCCCGTGCACGCGTGCTAATACTGACTAGCTTGCTAACACCCGAGTCTCTCCCCTCGCCCTAACACACAAATTACACCCCGGATTCAATGAAAACGAAGCGGTAACCGCACCACGGGTGCTAATCTAGCAAAATCTTACCGTTATACCGCTAAAAGTACCACCCTCTGACGATGCCCAAACGTATTTGGCGTCCGTGTAGCCAACAATGGCGGCATCCTGGCAGCTGCCATCGGCCATCAGGTTATCCACGTAGCTTTGCCAAGACATTTTTCTGTGATTTGAAAGGATATATAAGACGAACTACACCCACTGGAGTGGATTTAACGCTACAAGTGCTAAAGGTCTAGCGAGGGCTGTGCGGATGGAGGGTTTTGGCGTCTCCTGTGCTGTCCGGCTCGTTGGCTTGTATGAAATCTCAGCTCGGGCAGGAAAGAAAGCCGACGAACTGAGACAGCGCCTGGGTGTAGTCCCGTGCTATATCCCTCCGCGCAGACGACTCACCACCGCCACTGCGACGCTGGACGAAAGTAGACCCTCTGCTGTGAAAACGCCAGCTCAGTCTCATTATCGAGATGTAATTACTTTCACAACACTTCGTTTTTAACAGAATGTGGAAATCTGTATATCTTAGTTTTGTTATATTTTTCCACATGAAGTGTTCTGATATTTTAGGAAAGTCTCAATTATAGGGATTAGGCCTAGTTCGTCCAAGAATAAAAAAAATCATTTACTCACCCTCGTGTTTTTTTCCAGTGCTGTATGACACACAAATGAAAATATTTTCAACTATGTTGGTAACCATGCAGTTTTGCTTACCGCTGACCGCCCAGTGTTATTATAGACCTAGTTAGGCTAGCTATTAAAAAACTTATAATTTTTTAATTAAAACTATATGTTTTCATTAGTTGATATAATAATAATATTAATAATACTAATAATAATACATATTTTTGGTCATCTGTTTGCCAAGGCAAAATTTCTTATTATCATTTAGTTGAACTTGAGAAAAACTGAAATAAAATAAAATAATAAAATAATTCTTATGTAGATATATATGTGACCCTGGACCACAAAACCAGTCATAAGTGTAAATTTGTCGAAACTGAGATTCTTACGTCATCTGAAAGCATTGATATATTGTTTGTTAAAATAGGACAATGTTTGTCTGAGATACAACTATTTGAAAACCTGGAATCTGAGGGTGCAAAAAAAATCTAAATATTGAGAAAATCACCTTAAAAGTTGTCCAAATGAAGTTCTTAGCAATGCATATTACTAATCAAAAATCAAGTTTTTATATATTTATGGTAGAAAATTTACAAAATATCTTCATGGAACATGATCTTTACTTAATATGCTAATGATTTTTGGCATAAAAGAAAAATCGATAATTTAGACCCATACAATGTATTTTTGGCTATTGCTACAAATATACCTGTGCTACTTAAGACTGGTTTTGTGGTCCAGGGTCACATATAAGAAAACTAAAGAAAATGGAAAACCACACTAAATAGCCTAATTAATACTTAAAATACTAATAATTGAATGAAAATGCAACAAAAATAATGGTGTTATATCAGTGATGTCCATTGTGTGCGTGAAGTATCTTCTGCTTACCAAGCCTGCATTTATTTGACCCAAAATACGGCAAAATCAGCATTGTTGTGAAATATTTTTTCTATTTAAAATAACTGCTTTCTATTTGAATATATTTTAAAATGTAATTTATTCTTGTGATCAAAGTTACATTTTCAGCATCATTACTCCAGGCTTTAGTTGTCACACGATCCTTCAGAAATCATCAAATTATCATTTTCAGTAATTAAAACAGTTGAGTCATTTTTTTGTTCAGGATTCTTTGATGAATAGAAAGATCCAAAGATCAGCATTTTATCTGAAATAAAAAGCTTTTGTTACATTATACACTATACCATTCAAAACCTTGGAGTCAGTATTTTTTTTTTCTTTTCGTGGATATGAATTAATACTTTTATCTAGCAAGGATGCTTTAAATTGATCAAAAGAGACGATGAAGACATTTATAATATTACAAAAGATTTCTATTTGAGATAAAAACTGTTCTTCTGAATTTTCTGTTCATCAAAACAACCTGAAAGAAATTCTACTCAGCTGTTTTCAACAATAATAATAAATGTTTTTGAGCAGAATGTGGGAATGTTTTCTGCAGGATCATGTGACTGGAATAATGTTGCTAAAAATTCAGCTTGAAATCAAAAAAATAAATTACATTTTAAAATATATTTAAATAGAAAACAGTTATTTGTAATAGTAAAAAAAAATATTTCAAAATTTGACCCATGTGTAACACAAATAGAAAACATGAACATCAGTTTAGTTTGTACATTAATATATTTTGCTAATAAAGTCAGGCTACTAATTTTTTATTTTTTTTATAATGTTACAATCATTTTAATACCAACCCTGAAGTCTTCCCCCAAGTATTTTAGTCCAAAAAGTAACATGATACTTTCAAACTTAATGAACGATACATAAAACATGGACTAACTAACAACTTTAAAAACAACACATTGTGTGTGTGTGTGTCTGTGTTAGTCACAAGTGTGTCAAATGTCAGCCTATAATCACAGCCATATTTTGTGAAATCTTTGTCAGTCCTGTAAGTAAATAGAGAAAGCAGTTCCCTCCCCATCAGGTCAGCTTTGATATTTCCATTTTTGTTTTATATCATTTTTGTGAATGTTATGAAAATGTTATATCAAATTAAATAAGAGAACCTGCTGATTCAGAGGACAAATGTTGTCATTTAACATCTAACAAATGAAATGAAAACCTAAAAGTTAAATGTTTTTTTTTCTATTCACACAGAGACATACAACTTCTACAGTCAGTCAGCTCAGTTGGGTGGTGATTCACCATTGACATCCATTGTCATTAATGTCAGGACAGATCATGTGGCAAATGGTGACACAACAAAACCATGACATATTAATATTTACAGGCCAATCTTTTGAGAGACACACCCATTGCCTACAGTTCTGTTATCTCAACTGACTCGTTTGAGAGAGCCAAGGAACATTAGCCTATTGTCATCATCACCTGACCGTGTCACTCCTCTAAATCCAACAGACAACATAAGATAAAAAGTAGGAAAACAAAAAAGCCTGTTGCATTATATGGATTAGGCACACGAGTAAAAAAGGATCCTATAATGATAATGCACATAAAAATGACTGATTTTACTACACTTTTTGAGAAATCACATTTTCTAAAATGTAATAGATGTGGAGCTTCAATACTGGATATGTAATCTTTGAAAAATCCACAAGATGGGAGGCTCCTCACTGTTGAGCTAAACCACTTCCTGCTTTTCCTCAAAGTAGGTTAATGGTCATGTATTTACTGCACGTTATTTCTATATTACACTTGACATGTAGAAAATTAAAAAATGCAATTATTATATGTTTGGAACATTAGGATCGAAAAGAAATATAAAACAGAGATAATAGAGGATTCCAGAATGTTCAAGCGATGAAGTGAAATCCGAAGAATCAGTGTGTGCAGAATGCAATTACTCCCCCTACTGGTCATAGTTGATATTCTGCACAACTCCACTGAATTAATGTATATAATAAAAAATAATAATAAAATAAAATAAAATAAATAATATACACTAAAAGGTAAACGTTTTTCAACAGTACGATTTTTCAGCATCATTACTCCAGTGTTGCATGATCCTTCAGAAATCCAAAATAATAAGCTGATTTGCTGCTCAAAAAACATTTATTATTATTATTATTATTATTATTATTATTATTATTATCAATATTTAAACAGTTGAGTACATTTTTTTCAGAATTCTTTGATGAATAGAAAGATAAAAAGATCAGCATTTATCTGAAAACGCTTTTGTAACATTATACACTATATACCATTCAAAGGTTTGGAGTCAGTATAATAGTTTTTGTGGGAAAAGAAATTATAGAAATTAATACTTTTATTTAGCAATGATGCTTTAAATTGATCAAAAGTGATGATAGAGACATTTATGATGTTACAAAAGGTTTCTATTTCAGATAAACGCTGTTTTTCAGGAATAAATTACATTTTATAATATATTCAATAGAAAACAGGCATTGTAAATAGTAAAATTGTACTGTTTCTGCTGTACTTTGGATCAAATAAATGCAGGCTTGGTGACCAGAAGAGGCTTCTTTAAAAAACATTTAAAAAAATGTACTGGTGGCGTACAATAAAATAAATGTACAATGTTTCTGATAACAATACTGGATGATGGCATCTAGAAAGGTACTTCACTTTGCACTTTGCGGAAAAAAAGCACCATAGATTTTTTCTCCAACAGTGGTTTTGTATGTTGATTTCACTTCTCTCTCTAAAATATTATTCTTTTTTGTGTGTGTATATGTGTGTAAGAGAATTCTGTCAAAAAATGTTAACATATTTTTGTAATATCTCCTGGATGCTCAATAAAAACATATGTGACCCTGCACCACAAAAACAGTTATAAGGGTTTATTTTTTGAATTTGAGATTTATATCAAGCTGAATAAATTGGTTTTAATAGGACAATATTTAGTCGAGATACAAGTATTTGAAAATCTGGAATCTGAGGGTGTAAAAAAAAAAAAAAAAAAATTGAGAAAATTGCCTTTAAAGTTGTCCAAATGTTCTTAGCAATGCATATTACTATCAAAAATTAAGTTTTGATATATTTACAATAAGAAATTTATTATAGGAAATTTATTATTATAAAAATCTTATTTTTATTAAGAAATATCTTAATAAAACATGATCTTTACCTAATGTCCTAATGATTTTTGGCATAAAAGAAAATCGATAATTTTGACCCATGCAATGTATTTTTGGCTATTGTTACAAATATACCCATGCTACTTAATGGTTTTGTGGTCCAGGGTCACATATGAATATATTCAGGCAAGAACAAAAATGTGCATACATATTCATAGCATCTTCTTAAATGTTAAGATGTTTTTCATAAATGTTAAGTCGGTTTAGATTTAATAGATTATTTTTTATATTTTTTATAGATAGTAGTAGTAGATAGATAGATAGATAGATAGATAGATAGATAGATAGATAGATAGATAGATAGATAGATAGATAATCTGTGATTTAACTTAACCCTAGTCATGCTTATTATTTTTGCGTCGACAATAATAGTGGAAACCTTAAAACACTTTTATGTATACAAGACTGAAGCAGAATTTCGAAAAATAAACGTACTCTGACGAATATTTACACTAAAAGTGAATTTTAAAAAGTAGGGAAAAAAGTAAGTGTGACAACTAGCTCTGGACTCCCCATCATTTTTTGTCTAGCACTAAACGAACACGTTTTATAAAGAAAAAAACATTCCGACGAAAAGTCACTCGTTGTTTTCGCGTTATAATATGCGTATATTGAAAACGAAAAGGTATGAACTTACGCAAATGCACTAGTTCTAGCGTAGGCAGCCGTATTCACCATCCGTTTTGCGCGCCATGCCTGTTGCGCTCATTTCCCAGCATGCATCGCGAATTTATATAGCCATCTTGTCGGGAGGTGAAATTTTTAGATTTTCTGTTTCCGAAGTCTGCTAGTTAGTTAGCTATAAACTTTCATTTCAAACCGTTTTCGTAGTCGTTTCGTTAGTACGGCCGAATCTAGTCGCCGAGTGTAGTGACGTATCAGGCGGTGTTTAAAAGCGCTCTTTCAGGATGTGTTTGATACTTATATGTAGGTAGAGAAGTGAGAGGCAGTAGGGGGAGTGAACGCAGCTGAATCTACGACAGCGGCCTTACACACACCGCCCTTACCGAGCTCTGATCACCAGCATATGAGGAGAAATTAATAACCGACACGTCATCTTGCTTACACCGCTCGTGGAGGTTGTTTTCGTCCGCTGTTTACGCGTCGAAAATGCAACAGGAGGGAAGAGGAAGACGGATGACGCACGATCATCGCGGAAAACTGTGATATCTGTTCAACAATTTGCTGTTTTGTGAAGTCAGCAGCGTCTTTAAGCGGTCTCGGTGTCACAAAAAGCTGTTAAGCATGTCTAAGATGCCGGCCAAGAAGAAGAGTTGCTTTCAGATCACGAGTGTGACTCAGGCTCAAGTCGCGGCCAACAGCGCGACCGACGACACCGAGAGCCTGGACGACCCGGATGAGTCCCGGACAGAGGACGTGTCCTCCGAGATATTTGACATGTCCAGGACTGACTATGGGCAGGAGGTATGTGACAGGAGCTCCTCAGAGGAGACTTTGAATAATGTGGGTGAATCAGAGGGGCAGCTGCCTGCTGCCGCCCCTCTGAACGGCGGGTTTGCACCGCGCAATCTGGGTCATCAGGGCGTCCAGGCCACAGCGGGTACGACTCACTCTGCGCAGGTCACCGGTTCCTCAAGCGCGACGACCATAACCAGCTGCAGCTCTCGCTTTAGGGTCATAAAGCTTGACCACGGCACCGGAGAGCCCTTCAGGAGGGGCCGGTGGACCTGTATGGAGTATTATGAGAAAGACTCTGAGGGCTCTGTGATGAGCAGGACTGTGGATAGTATAAGACACACCAATGTGACAGAACCCATAGCGGATAGAGACAGTGGGCTCGGGGCCACAGTAGGGTCCGTAATGGCTCAGGTGGCACCCGACGCAAGTTCCAACGGGTCGTCTTTTCATAATGTAGAACCGCACAGCTTCAACGCGGCCCTGTCTGGTTCACCCGAGTCCTTTAGTAATAAGCCAGTGCCTCCGTCTGCTCCGCAGCAGGTGGCTGTCCCACACAGTCTCCATCCACCCGCTCACGATGGAGGACACCCAGGCGCCCACCTTCAGAAATCTCCCAGCATCCCTCCTCCTCAAGTGCAGCCGCTGCTTTATCAACCCCAGCCTATTACGCACCAACTGCAGAGCCAGCCAGCTCTGATATCAACAAGTCAGCCTGATTACGGCCAGCGCAACATGCCGATTACAGTCACCCAGACTCTCCCCGGGGTGAGTCTTGCCGTCACTCAGGGGTCGTCCCCGCTTCCGACCCCGGCCACAGTTCTGGCTTCATTAGAAATGTCTGGAGGTGCTCCCTTAGGGAGCCAACCTGTGTCATCTGTCCAAAATCTGTTGCAGCATCCTGCCATGGGGCTGTTGAACAGCATTGCCCCTATGGCATCCATTCAGCAGCAATACCAGGCATCAGGAGTAATGCATGGTTTATCGACAACTCCCCAAAGCACTCAGAGCTTGCCTGTAGCGCCGGTCACAGTAGGTGGGGTGCCAGTCTCAAGTGTGCTCACTGCTGTGCCAGGATCTGCTACAGTACCCAATACCTCTGCACTCACCCAGGCGTCCCAGGTTCCCCGCAATGGGACGGCAGCGGGCATGGGCACCCCAGGAATTGTCACCGGCGTCTTCAGTCAAATGGAAGAGAGTCGGAGGATGTCTGATGCATCGGCACAGGTTCACAGTAAAGACATGATGAAGCCCTTAATCACAGAAGGCCTGCAGTTGACCAGCCCGGCTGTCAACAGTCTATTCGGGATACCCATTGCCATTGATGGGGAGGAGGACAGGTGAGGTGCCGCTCCTGTTCTGAATGATTTAAGGGATTGGATTGCACTCTCATGCAGGGTTCCCACAGTCATGAAGAGACCTGGAAATGTCAAGGGATTTTATAACCCAATTTAAAATTGAGTGCCATTTCTTTAAAGTAAGTAAATAAATAAAACCTTAACCAGTAATCACTTAAGTCAGTCATATGCTGTGGGAACCCTGCTCATCTTTTGTACTTATCTATTTTATTTCCAAACAGTGTTTTTTATTAATGCATGCACATAGGCTCAGGTAAGACATTATTAAGTGGAATATTCAATGGGAAAAGTTTCAGATAAGTAGCATGGTTTTTAAACCACGCTATAAGATTCAACAGCTTCATAGTCACTTACTGCTTCATCTTGGTAATTTTCCACACAGCGTTCTTAGTATTAATGTACAGATCTCTGTGTATGCCTGCTGTGGTTGTTTTGTGAGGAATGCAGTGACATGTGATGGATGTTTGGTTGTTCTCATTAGGGTCGTGACATTTCTTGCTATTTCACTACCAGTCAAAAGTTTCGACACACCCACTCTTTTTTTTTTCCTACTGTTATATTACATATTAGTCATTAAAAACAATAGAATAATGTGAGGTACTTAGTGAACAGAACTGGTAAACAAACCAAACCTCTTATAATCAACTTTATAGAGTGCATCCTGCTATTCAAATAGTATTAAATACACAAATATGAGTCTACAAACAAATTTAATGAAATGTGTCCAGAACTTTTGACTGGTGAAGTACCAAGTCTTGTGATGCTCTTAAGTTGTTTACATTGCAACAGAAATGTAATGGTTATGTAGGACTTTTATTTGTCGGTAAGTTGGTTGTTTAGTTTAATATACATTACTTTTTAATGTTTGGGGTCTGTAAGGTTTTTAAAATTCTCTTGAAAAAGTCTCTTATGCTTACCAAGGCTGCTTTTATTTGATTAAAAATACAATAAAAACAGGAAAGTTGTGAAATGTTCTTAATTTAAAATAACCATTTTCTATTGGAATATATATTAAAATGTAATTTATTTCTATGATGCAAAGCTGAGTTTTTCAGCATCATTACTCCAGTCTTCAGTGTCACATGATCCTTCAGAAATTAGTGTAATATGCTGATTTGCTGTTTTTAGTAGAAACTGTGATACTTTTTTATTGTTCTCTGATCAATAGAATGTTAAAAACAGCATTTATTTGAAACATTGTACGTTTTTGATCAATTTAATGCAGCCTTGCTAAAAAAAAAAACCCCACAGTTCTACGGTTCATATTACAAACCCCACACTTTTAAAAAGTAGTGTATAAGACAGTTTGAAGTTGTTTTTAATGTGCAGCGAGATTGTATTTTCTCAATATTATGACATCTGTCAGAACTCTAAAAACAAGCACGCAAACAAAAATGTTTTTTTGTTTGTTTCCGGATGTCACAAGCATGCCAGAAATGGCAGTGACTACAAAAAACGCTTTCTCAATTGAAAAGCGACAGTGCATATCTGGTGACACAGTTTCAGTTGAGAAGTGTCGCTGCTCGGCTTCCTCTTAGATGCTCGACTTTCGGTTCCAGCGTTGCAAGTTGTACACAATATATCAACTTTGTTGGCATACTCGAGAGGAAATGGTGAACTGTCAAGTGCTTCAGATGACTCTGTGGCTTTAACTTAGTGCTAGTCAGAAGCATTGGTCGTAAACGCGAGGGCTGGATCTCAGCGCGATGCCGCCTACGTGCCCTTCAGCCGCCCGGCCTGGCGTAAAGACGCTTGTCACTGGTGACACCTTTTGTAGCTGATATGCAAGGGGGGCCTGTGATAGCGAAGGCCTATCGCATAGCAAACAGTAGACATTCCCCTATCTTTTACTTTTCTACAGATAAGGTTGCTCAACTACGTGCTTAAAAACATATTTGTTTTTAATTCCTTTTTTCTTTATTGCTCTTTTAAAAGACAGAGACACCCATCACACCCCATTTATGACTCTACAGACATGGTTTTCACAAGATGTATCATCTTTATGTATAGGAACATAAGCGACCGGGGTCATCTGACAGGCAGTTGTTCAGATAACATGTTGAGTGATTTCCTCAAGACAGCATTCCTGTTCAGGAATTACTGAAATATGCCATGCATCTGCCTTTGTTCCCCCGCAAGTTCCGTGAAAGTATTTAAAAATTGTTCACCTAGCAGCGGCTTTGTTTATTTTGTTGCACGTTGAATTTCGATTTATTGGTGTATATATGGTTTGGTACACCTCACAAATTTTTAATCAGTGCAAGTGTGCATTAATGTCTGTATATATATATATATTTTTTTTTGACATAGTTTTATATATTAATTTAATATTTATATAATATTAATATTATATTTGGCATCTTTTTAGAGATATTAATTTTGTATATTAATTTAATATTAATTTAAATAATATACACTTCCAGTCAAAAGTTTTTGAACTGTAATGTTTTTTAAAGAAGTCTCTTCTGCTCACCAAGCCTGCATTTATTTGATCCAAAATACAGCAAAAACAGTAATATTGTGAAATAATCCTGTGATCAAAGCTGAATTCTCAGCATCAGTCTTCAGTGTCACATGATCCTTTAGAATTCATTTTAATATGCTGATTTATTATCAATGTTGGAAACAGTTGTGCTGCTTCATGTTTTTTTGGAACTTGTGATACTTTTTTCAGAATACTTTGGTGAATAAAAAGTTTTAAAGAACAGCATTCATTTAAAATAGAGATCTTTTCTAACAATATACACTATTCAAATGTTTGTGGTCAGTACATATTTTTCACTTTTTTTTTTTTTTAAAGAAATAATGCTTTTATTCAGCAAGGATGTGCTACATTGCTAATAAGTGGTAGTAAAGACTTGTATTGTTAAAAAAGATTTATATTTAGAATAAATGCTTTTTATTCATCAAAGAATCCTGATAAGTATTGAAGGTTCCCAAAACTATATATTATATTTAGCATATTTTTGGAAATATAAATGTTATATATTCATTTATTAGTAGTTTAAATAATATCAACTACCAGTCAAAAGTTTTTAAACAGTTTTTTTTTTTAAAGAAATCTCTACTGCTCACCAAGCCTGTATTTATTTGATCCAAAGTACAGTAAAAACAGTAAAATTTTGAAACATTTTTACTATTTAAAATAACTGTTTTCTATTTTATTATACGGTAAAATCAAATTTATTCCTGCGATCAAAGCTGAATTTTCAGCATCAGTCTTCAGTGTCACATGGTGCTTTAGAAATCATTTTAATATGCTGATTTGCTGTTCTAGAAACATTTTATTTTTTATTTTTATAATTATCAAATTTCAACACCATTGAGTACATTCTTTTCAGAATTCTTTGATGAATAGAAAGATTCAAGGATGAGTATTTATCTGAAGTAAAAATATTTTTGGGTAAGAAATTATAGAAAATAATACTTTTATTTAGCAAGGATGCTTTAAATTGATCAAAAGTGATGATAATGTTGCAAAAGTTTTATATTTCAGATAAGTACTGTTCTTTTACAGTACAGTACTTTCTATTTATCAAAGAAACCTGAAAAAAATCTACTCTGCTGTCTTCAATGTAATAATAATAAATGTTTTTTGAGCGGAATATTACAATGGTTTCTGAAGGATCATGTGAGTGTAATGATGCTGAAAATCAAGCTTTAAAATCACAGGAATAAATTACATTTTAAAATATATTCAAGTAGAAAACAGTTATTTCAAATAGTAAAAATATTTCAGAATTTGACTTTTTGCTGTACTTTGGATCAAATAAATGCAGGCTTGGTGAGCAAAAAAACATTAACTCTTACTGTTCAAAAACTTTTGACTGGTAGTGTAAATATAATATTATATTAATTTTAAAATATCAAACTATAAAAAATAACTAATGTATATAGTGCTGCAATGCAGTAATATTAAATTTTTTTTTTGCACATCTTTGTGATTTGGTACAATGTTACAATGTCACGATGCAAACATCTGAATGGTTTTAATGCTTTAAAAAATAATATAACTTAATGTTTTATTTTTATGACATACACATGCTGTGTGAAATCCACCCAATTAGCTCAACTAACAAAACACTGATTGCATCACACAGTCATTCACAACATAGGCCAGGTCCAAGTCCTGTAGAGTAACAGTTAATAATTACTTTATCCCATATGTGATGTTTTTTGACATTCTGAGTTTTAGGATTATGAGCCCATAACATCTGAAAGTGTTTTAGATGAATTAGCTCATTGTGCAACATGAGATCAGATTTGCCCCATCTGCTGGTTAGAATGCGTAACCGCTTCTGTTTTTGCCCTTTTTGGAGATATGATGATGTATGCTGGTATATAACATCCTTTGACAGTTCAGCAGTTATGTAAGACTGACTTATAGAGTTTGAAGATTAGCTTTAAAAAGTTAAAGCTTTCAGTTGACGTTACCTTCAGGACTAGCTTAGTTTTGTTTGTTGATTAAAACAATTGCTTTACTAGTCGTATGTAAGTGTCACGCATTGATTCATGTCTCAATCTCTCAACACCAGCGCAGGTCTGAATGTAGCTTCTTACTCAATCTGTCCACTTTTTAATGCCTCTCGTTGCTCTCATACCTGAAAGCGTCTTTGTATTCGCCAAGCATTCCCTCTTTCTTTTAAAACATGCTTCTCTCAACACCTCCTTCCTGGGTAATGCCGCTGACTTCAGCTGACGGTAAAGCAGTGCATGAGCTGTCAAAAGTCTTCACAACACACTTTTCAGGTACTTCCTGTGGGGGGACTTCTGAAGGCCTTTGCTCATGTAGAGTCCTGTGTTGTCACAGTCTTTCCGATCTCACTTTTGTCTTAAGAATAAAAGCCACTTCTGTCGTGTTGTGTAAGTGGCAGTCACACTACATTTTTAAGCATGGGATTTATTTCACGCTCGTAAGTGACTGATTTGGAGCGCTGTGCGTTGGCAGGAACCCGCAGTATCACACAAATAGCACTCCTAATGTGAAGAGCACTAATTGATTCAATAGTGTTTGTTGCTAAACTGACATCTAAACACTTAAAGGATAACTATTTTTTTTTTTTACTGTAAATGAGACAAACTTGTATCTAAAAGCATAATTACAACAAAACTAGCCGTTTTTGAGATTGACCGTGATTTCGTTTTGTGGTCAATGGCCGGTGAATGGGAGTACTAGGGGCATAACTTAGAGCGCATCAAAATCGATATTTTTACAACACTAAGAAGGCTCGACACACCATGACACTTTACTCGAAGTATCGCCTGGGTCTCTACACATGAAATCGAGCATTGAGAACATTGTGTACACAGAGTTTACTAAAAAGAAAGGTTTTGAACAACTCACTTTAACTGTTTGGGTTTCCACTCTCGGCCGTCTTGCCAGTCAAGAGGTTGTCGATCTCCGAATGTGAATCAATGGACTTCATAGGACGAAATATTAGGCTTATATGAGGCTCTTTTTACAACTAGAAGGTTAATATTGTTTTTCACTTGCGACAAAACAACGAATTAGCCGTGCATTTATATGGAAATATGCTTTAGGAGCTATTAGGGGTGGGCGGTACCGTCAGCACCGGTGTGACATTGCGCCACGACATGGATTTTCTAATACCGTCAATAAGGCATTACATTTTCTTCAAACGTTCAGTTGTGGTCCTTATACTATATATCTTGTTGTAAATAAAAAAAGTAAAACATATTCGTTTCAGCTTTGCAGGTGGTAGGTAAAAGGGGAGTGCCCATTAAACGACTGGTGAAACCCGGTCGGCCGGCCGAAGGATTTACACAGCGGATCACAAATTGAGCGGGCGTGAGGCGAACTAATATTGTATATAATTTTTGCACTTTCAATATGCAGGGTGTAGAAATCGCTTTTAAATGAGTGCTCGCGCTGTTTACTTTTACTTTCGATTTTGCGATAACGCACACTCTGTGTGAAGGGAGCAGCACATCTTATAATAGATATTTGTCAGTGAGCACAAGATTTCAGCAAATCCTCCAGTCTATTTTTGTCAACTCTCTTTACTTTCAACCCATGATCATTCAAATCTTAAGGTCATTGTACACTGAGTCCGATTTTCGTATGCGTTTTTTTTTTTTTTTTAGTTTTCTCATATTCGCCATCCTTATCAAAATGCTTATTATGGATGCGAAAATGCAGAAAATCAAACACGATCCGAATTTTTTTTTATGACGGACGAAAGTTTCAGAGGCAATGTGTAAACTCGATTAACGTAACCTGTATTTTTTTTTTTTTCTTTTAACGTGCAAAAATCTCGGACGAAAATTTCGTACTCGTGTGCAATGACATTAACTCCAGCAGCTCGTGTTGGATGCAGGGTTGCCAAGTTAGGGATGCACCGATACGAATCGGCCGATCATGCTTGCGCGTTTTGTCAGTAAAGCCGGTTCTGTAATCAGCGGTAAATGCCATCAGGTGCGTGATTTCACGTTGAGCCGTATATACTACACACAGTCGTTGTTTACCGATACGGATCGGTGCATCCCTATGCCAAGTCCGCATTTTTCCCCACAGATTTGGTCTACTTTTAAACTGTTGCTATGGGTTGATTTCCCCCAGTTATTTAAAGGTTTTAAATATTGCATAAATTAAATTTCAATAAAAAAATAATTTTTGTTTTGTTGTACACTGTTAAGTAAGATCTGTAGGTTTTTTTCAAAATAAATATGTTGAGAATGCATAATACTCTCCCATGTCTCTTTTTAGGTTACCTACCATTTACTTATTATATTATAAAAATATTAACTTTATTCGCAAAGGGACAGGACAGGCTACTCCTCCCAAAATGTACCAAAAAAAGTAATACCGTGATATTATACCGTCACCGTTCAAAAGATGAAAAATACAGTGATATTAATTTTAGGTCATATCGCCCACCCCTAGGAGCTATCCATCTTTACTCTCCTTGCATTCGGAGATCGACACCTCTTGACTGGCAAGACGGCCGTGAGCGGAAACTCAAACAGTGAAAGTGAGTTGTTCAAAACCTTTCTTTTTAGTAAACTCTGTGTACACAAACAATGTTCTCAATGCTGGAGTTCATGTGTAGAGACCCAGGTGATACTTCGAGCAACGTTTCATGGTGTGTCGAGCCTTCTTAATGTTGTAAAAATATCGATTTTGATGCGCTCAAAGTTATGCCCCTAGTACTCCTATTCACCGGCCATTGACCACAAAACGAAATCACGGTCAATCTCAAAAACGGCTCGTTTGGCGTAATTATGCTTTTAGATATAAGTTTGTCTCGTTTACAATAAAAAAAAAACAGCCCTGGTTGCATTTTGGCAATAGTTATCCTTTAAAGGATAAAATATACTTGTTGGGATGGATCGATACCACTTTTTCTTTTTTCTTTTTTTCTATTCGATACAGATAACCCTGAGTTTTATATAAAATTAACTTCATATGCTCATCAAGAAATACAGAATTTTTTTAATATTGTGAAATATTATTACGATGTAAAATAACACTTTTCTATTTTAATATGCATTGAAATCTAAATTATTCCTATGATCAAAGCTGAATTTTCAGCATCATTACTGCAGTCTTCCGTGTCACATGATCCTTCAGAAATAACTCTAATATGCTGCTTTGTAGGGCTGCACGATATTGGGAAAAAATTACATTGCGATATATTTTTTTCCTGCGATATATATTGCGATGTGTACAAATTCATTTATGTTCATCAGGTGTTTTGAACTGCTTAAAAATCAAATAATAATTCAAAAATAATTGGGATAATTTTGTAAGCATTTTCAAAGAATAAAAAAAATGTAAAAGTATAATCAAAACCTTGAAATAAAATACTTTTTAAAGCCTATTTTGGGTTGTTTCATAAACAGTTTGACTCACCTTATTCGCTGTCAATTCAGGCAAATCAAGGCTCTAATATGTTATGAAATTAATGAATGTTGCTTTTACCCTGATGAAAGGGAACTCATTTTGAGAATGAAAAGAGGACACTTCATTATCACATTAAGGAATTAACATGAGTGACAAAATAAGTAATTTAACATTTTATTCAACAACTTCTTTTTTGAAAACAGATTAGTAAATATATTTTGTCACAAAACTAAAAAAAAAGTCAGAAGACTTTTTTTTTTTTTTTTTTTTAGTTTTGCATGCTTTGTTTAGCCAAAGTAAAACAAGTGTTGCTCATCAGCTAACAAAAGATTCAACTTTTCAACAACTCTATAAAAAAATTGGCTTCTTTCTCAGAACTGTTGCATAAAGTAAATATAAATATTCAAATACACCAATTTGGTGCTTCTGTATGCATTAATTTACTCATTGAAGCGGTTGTTGCTGCATAATATTCCACTTGTGCCTTGCATTTGTTGTACTGCTCTGGGATGGCAATTTGAGAAAATAAGTGCGTGACGGCATAACATAAGGCTTGTCAAGCGAGCGGATCATGTTTGTAAAACCCTGCTCGGTGACCGTGTTTATTGGTACCATGTCTTTCGCAAGGTGAAATGTAATAGCATCAGTGACATCTTTCTGTCGCTTAGAGCCCTTCTCGTAAGGCGTCACACTGGCAAACGCATCCAAAATAGTTTTTTGCTTTGGACGTTAATCTGATCTGGTTTTGCATTCGTTATACAGTGCTTTGTGGTGCCGACTTAAATGGTCAAACAAATTCGTAGTGTTTCCGTGAGTTGTGGCAACAACTGCCAGGCACTCCCGACAAAGCACCTGTTTTTGGTCAACGTCATCATTTTTGTATCCAGAATACTTCCATACGACCGACGTTGCGTTTCTTTTTGCGACCAAATCTTCCATTTCGGCACTTTTCTCCCGTCCCGCGCTCATTTCGTCATGCGCACCAAAGAGTATGTGCGCATACAGAGACTGCATGCATGAAGTAGGTGAAGCAATGTGTGCTTTGTAGTTTTTAAAGAACCCTTAAATATATGAGTTAATTACTTTATATTAGACAAATATAGATCAATGAATAGAAATTTTAGAGATATACAAAGTAAATTTTTAAATCAGACACACAATTTTATTTTTATTTTGCCCAGCATCGTGACTGCCGCGATGTGACTATCGCGCATGCGTACATCGCGATGACGATGCTGAAGCGATGTATCGTGCAGCCCTACTGCTTTGATATTAATGTTGGAAACAGTTGTGCTGCTTAATATTTTTTTTGGAACCGGTCATACTTTTTTCAGGATTCTTTAACGAATAAAAAGTTAAAAAGAACAGCATTTATTTAAAATAGAAATCTTTATACACTATCATTTGGCATCAGTAAATTTCATTTTTTTTTTTTTTTAAAGGAATTAATAATTTAAGTAAGGTTGTGTTACATTGATAAAATAGTGATGGCAAAGACTTTGTTTGAAAAGATTTATATTTAGATAATAAAGGCTGTTTTTTTTTTTATATTTCATTCATCAAAGAATCCTGAAAAAGTATCACAAGTTCCAAAAAAAAAAAAAAATTGGCAGCACAACTGTTGCCAAAATAGATGATTCTAATTAGGGCTGCACGATTAATCGCACGATGTTGTGAGGCGCGTTTAGTCAATGAAGCCGGTACGTTGATTAGTAGTAAATCTCCATCACGTGCGTTCAGCTGGAGCGGCAATTAATACACACAAACGTAAATCACTGACAAGCTACGTCAAATCGCGCTCAAAATCAAATGTAGTGATTTACTACTAATTTACTACTAATCAAAGTACCGGCTTCACTGACTAAACACGTGCAGCCCTAATTCTAATAATAAATCAACATATTAAAATCATTTCTGAAGGATCATTTGACACTGAAGACAGGAGTATTGATACTGAAAATTCAGCTTTGCATCACAAGAATGAATTTTATTTTAAGTGTATTATAAAATAGAAACTTTTTTTATAACATTTTGCAATATTACTGTTTTTTTTTCTGTATCTTTGATCAAATGCAGCCTTGATGAGTATAAGAGTTGTCTTTAAACAAAATATAGTGTAGTATAGTGCAGAAAACATTTTTAAAATGTAATTTTGTTTTGGTTCTTTTTCTGACCTGAATAGTACAACTGCACAATATTAGAAAAAGTGACATTTTGATATTTAGTTTTTCTGCAATAAAAAACAGGAAAGATTTAATTACTCTAGAGTTAGTGGGGTAATTTTGTAGTGGAGTAAGTTCTTCTGCAATGAATATTTTTGGAAAAAAAGGGCTTTTTTTTTTTTTTTCTTTTTTTTTTGGAAAATCGTTTGGGTGTTGAGTGATACTTTGATTTCCTTTTTACAAGAACCGAACCAACTCAACTTTAAGTAACAATTTCAGAAATCTTGAGTTTTAATAGGCCAAATCCCCACTGTTCTTAACCACTTTGACTGTAAAATAACTATATGAAAAGTGTAAATATGAATTGTATTTATAATCACATGCACTGTTTGCATACGTGTAAAAACAGAAAATATGCTTCGTGCTTTAGATTGCAGTATAATTACCGAATTAGCTATCTTTTAGAAACAGGTTTGCGTTGAGACTGTCCCTTCAGGCAGAGCATGTTTTAAATGGAAGGACTTTTCAAATGACTTGTTTCGGTTGTTTGCATAATGATTCCCACCGAGTTAAACACTTTATCTTTATTCACCTTCAAATTATTTGCTTTGATCCGCTTCAGAGTTATAAATATGACCTATGTGATTAAAATAATAATATTTGCTGGAAACCCACTGTTACCTGGTTACCTTATTTTGACAGTATGTTTTTCATTGGCTCATGGTTTTAGAACCCCAGCCAGCTCGCTCGTGTGTAACATTATCCATACATTTGGAATCTGCAGAAAACGCATATTTGTCTCAACACGTCGCTGTAGTAGCTGTCGAGTGCTTTCTAAACCAATGATTCTGATGTTTATTGGATCCAGATATAATCTGCCGTCCCTGTGAGGTTACGCGCATGGTAAAGAGGAAAAGAGTCCTTTGGAAGCGTGTGGTTGTGGGTCTCGCCCCCACCGGAGTGCAGCCAGTGTTCCACGGATTCTAGGAAAAGCTGTTTGCTCAGAGTCCAGATATTCACACATGCGGTAAATCTACTTCTGTCCCCTCCCATTCCTATATAGTGTGCTTTGGAGTGGAGAGGAGAGTCGGGTCGGGTCGTCTCCTGCCTCCCATCCCCGATATAGTACATTCTATACTTTTCCTTTAAGGAAAGGTCCTGGTTTTGGGGGAAAATGGAGGTAATGGTAACCGCTTGTGGTCCTCTACCTGGGTCCTCTACCTCAAAACATTATCACAACTTGAGTTTATGTAGATGCTTGGGGTCATAATTCAAATCTTTAAATGTCAGTCAGACTTGGAATAGTTAGAATACATGCTGTGTTGTTTACCTATGACTGGGCAATATAGATAAAAATGATCTGTATCTCTGTATTTTTCAGTCTTTTGAATTTATATATAGCTTTGTTTGTTCAAAAATAGCTTTAAAGGGAAACTATGAGCATTGAAGCAGTTTTTTGCCCCAAAATGTATAGTGTGCTAGCAATATAAAGCACTGTTTAAAGCAGGGGTCTCAAACTCGCGGCCCGCGGGCCAATATCTCACTTCCTGCTTTCGGAACGCGAGTAGGGAAAAAGAACTTCCTGTCATTGCTAGTTTCTAGCTTAACTACATTTCTCAGTAGCGTAGTGTGGTGGTAGCTTCGCTGTTTTTTGAATCAAATAGCTTTTCAGTAGCTAAGCTCTTTTTTTGATCAAGTAGCGTCAACAAAAGCTACAAGCTATATATTTTCCTATACTTTAAGCTCAAATCGGAAATATAACTGCCACGGTTCACTGATCACCGCCACTAAACCTCGTGACGCCATTGGCTTGTTAAACTGTCAGTCAAACCGTATTATTCCTCCCGCCTCTCGTGAATGAAGTGCGGCGTGCAGTTTGAAGCATTTCAGCTTGTTTGCAGACTTAAGGTAAATAAAGAACTGTTGATTGAAAAAGTACATGTTTTCTGTATTTATAAAGGCTAATGTTTTTTTTGCATTCGAGGAGATGAGAAGAGTGTCTTAGTTTAGCATTTGTTGTCGAGACAACCAAATTGCTTATGTGAAGCGCTGAATCTTTATATTTTGGCTAAATGTCAAAAAAAAAGAAAAAGAAGAAAAAACTGAGCGCCCCCGTAGCAACAGAAAACTGCATAATCTGCAATGCAATTTAGTATTTCAGAATATAATAAATGTGATTTATAGTCCTAGCCGCGGTTTAATTTTCTACAATTTATGTTAGCGTGTTTTTTTTAAAACCTTCGGCAAACTATTACTAAGTTTGGACATTTCTACTTGAGAGTGTTCATTTACAATCCGAACCATGTCGTCGTAGGTGACTTTAGGCAAGTTACAGAGAGATTTGGTCCAGCGGTATTTATCAGCCTCCGCCAATGTAAAAAGCTAACCGGAACTGCCGTCTCCCCACTCAGAGACGTTCTGCGATATTCAATTGTTGCGTGACATAGGCCTATTGCGGCCCGCAGGACGATAGTTTGTGGCCCCGCCTTAATATGAAAGTTTAATGTTACTGCGGCCCGCGAGTTTGATACTTATGCCACTTTACAGTGTTGTGTGCGGAGCTGAGCGAACCTACCAATCACGGTGGGGTATATGGCTCTTGGGGGCGGGACATCGGCCGGGCTTGATGTAAGCAGAGAAACATTTCTCAATGAGTGAAAGTTACAGCAGCGTTGCCATGGAGTGGTTTCTTCCATGCCTGGCTGGCTGCCTCGTTTCTATTGGGCACACGCAGACATTTGTCCCAGCGCGCTGCCTTCACAACACTTCAAAAAAGTTATTTTAAGTTGCTGCCCAGCGGGACATTATACGACGTAGGCCTATATATGTTACGTGTGTGTGTGTGTGTGTGTGTGTGTGTGTGTGTGTGTGTGTGTGTGTGTATGTGTGTGTATGTATGTCAGAGGTTGCGTTAGACTTTAACATTATCCGTCATTTTGACGGACAGGGTCGGAAAAATTCCGTCATAATCAATTATTACCCGTCATTTTAATTTTCATATTTTAATTATAACACATTTAATTGCATTTATTTTTGTTCACATTTTCATTTTTAATTATGAACCAACAGGACGATATGGGCTTATGCATTTATTTTTGAAGAGTACAGATGAACAGATGAGACTGTGTAACTTTTCATGTATAACACCACACCCCACAGTGACAGCTATTTTAATATATTAAAATTATATAATATATTTATGACCAATATCGATTTGTAAATCTCAGTCGATCTTTTGGTCTATGCCATTTTCAGCTGATAACTGAACAATACTG